>NW_017300244.1:619930-696643 GCF_001594075.2 Trachymyrmex cornetzi
TATTAGGTGTTGGAATTAATTCGTAGCGTTTTTTTAATGAAAGAACGTTATTTATTTCACATGAACATTAAAAAATACATTAATTAAAGTACTTCCCATCACTTTCTACTACTTTTGACCATCTTTCGGGCAGTGAATGAATACCGCGTCGGAAGAACTGTTCGTCTTTAGATGAAATCCACGAATCGAACCATTTTGTACAATCTTCGTAAGATGTGAACTTCTGCTCGCACAAGCTATGAGCTAATGATCGAAACAAGTGGTAGTCGCTAGGTGCAATATCAGGAGAATACGGCGGGTGCGGTAGCACTTCCCATTTAAGTGTTTCCAGGTATGTTTTTACCTGTTTTGCAACGTGTGGGCGAGCATTGTCGTGCAGCAAGATGACTTTATCGTGTCTTTCGAAGTATTCCGACCGTTTTTGCTTCAATGCACGGCTCAAGCGCATCAGTTGCCGTCGGTAGAGATCTCCAGTAACGGTTTCATGCGGTTTTAGCAGTTCGTAGTATATGACACCCTTCTGATCCCACCAAATACAGAGCAGGAGCTTTGAGCCATGGATATTGGGCTTTGCCACTGATGTTGATGGTTCGCCGGGCTTAACCCATGACTTTCTGCGCTTTGGATTGTCATAATGGATCCACTTTTCGTCACCGGTAACAATCCGATGCAAAAAACCTTTTCTTTTCTGCCGTTGAAGCAGCAGTTCGCACGTGAGAAAACGTCTCTCAATATCCCTTGGTTTCAATTCATATGGGACCCAATGTCCTTCCTTCTGGATCATGCCCAAACTTTTAAGACGTTTTCCTATTGTTGATAAGTCAACTTCCAATGACGTAGATAATTCTTTAAGTGTTTGACATGAGTTTTCATTGAGCAATGCCTGCAAATCGTTATCTTCAAATTTTTTCGGCTGACCAGGTCGCTCCTTGTCATCCAAGTCGAAATCACCAGCTTTAAAACGTGCAAACCACTTCCTACACGTTTGCTCAGCCAGAGCATGTTCACTATACACATCCACTAAAATACGATGAGCTTCAGCTGCACTTTTGTTCATATTAAAGTAATGAAGCAAAACTCCCCGCAAAAACACTTTATCTGGCACAAATTTTGACATATTCAATGAATTATACAGTGTTGTTATTTATGATTTCAAGAAAGGTTATGTACGGCAAATGACGTCCTATGATAGCTGTTTACAATGTATAAAGAACTATAGGTAACAACGAAATAGTGTACTGCTTGTGCCATCTCTTGTAAAACGCTACGAATTAATTCCAACACCTAATATATATATATATATATACTTATATAGAAAATACTAAATATAATGTTATTATATTAACCATCGTAGCTCACCTATATTATTCTTGTTAGACGCACACGCACAAGCTGCTGTCGATTATCGAGCGCCAAAATCACCGAATTTGTTTGTCAGATCTTTTCGTTTGTAGTAACAGAAAGATCGTTTCTTATCACAGTTCATTACACCTCACTTCGCGCACTCGGTGCGGGTAACCGAATGGTTCGCTACTGTGGCAGCATACTCAAGACGGAAAATTTCGGTTCCTCTAACCGAAAGCATTTGTTAATGTAAACAGTGCTTCAGTTAATGAGAACAGGCTATGTATTGCTTCAACTGAAACTCAACTAACTGAATATCTTTGCCTGCTATATAGCCGAATCTTTTTTTCCGTGTAGAAGGTGTGTCGTTGCGCATAATGGCGGCAGAGAGTGGGGGGACAATATTTTGTCAACCAATCACATAGGGCCCATTCTATACGCGTGGAATTCAAACGTTCACAGCAGATAATTAATAAAAACAGTATTAGAAGTTAAAATAACAATGAAATCTTTATTTTAACCTATTAAAATATAAAATATTACAAACTGTAACAATATTACTGATTAGAAATACGATTGCACATATTTTTTATTTTTTTTTTTGTTTTCTTTTTACGTTTTTTATTTTTATTTGCATATTTACATTGCGCAACCTAATATACGATCTGGTTCGCACCAAAACATGCGATTACCTCCGTCGGAAATTTGTACTCAAGTTTCAGACCTACTTTCGCAGTTAATGTATCAAAAATGTTATCCTGCATATTAAAAAAGTCTCCGTGAAATAATTGAAATTCAGTATCCATGATTTTTTTGCTGCTTCCATGAAATCATTGGAAGGAACGATACAATTTCCACGCGAAATACATGAAATCCAGTCAGTTTTACACGATAATTGATCACAGGGTCGATCTGTTATGATAACACGCAGTGCCCCGAAATAAACACAGCCACATTGGATTTTAATTGAATGGGCCCCCCATGATTGGTTGTCCACTCCCCACTACTTTTAAGCTACTGCGCATCCACGGGAACGACACACCTTCTATAATTCCAGCATGATCTGACGTAAGATTTTATCTTGTAAAATCGAAGGTGAAATTATTTCGGCCATACTGAGTAGTATCCTTAGTATTAATTTTCTTTGTTGATACGTGCTGTTCTATTTTATTTGTTCCGTTTAGAAGAGACAGATATTAGATCGTTAAAGTTTAATAGATCTTTAATGATTACCTAAGACGAGGCCGAAACGTGACACCGATTCATTTACCGTATCAATAAAAGTTTATGGCGCGATAAATGTTTCTCGTAATCTTTGTCACTAATATCGCAGAGTATTACTTTCGAGACGTACTCGTAACTAGGTCTTGCATGTAAACTTCTAATCTTCCCTCTAGATAAAATACGTGCAAGTCAGTCAAGACAAATATCTTTCCGAAATGCCCTTTCTCCTAAATTCGCTCTTTCGCTAATCCGTCATTTAGTCCGCTGTATTAGAACGTAATGAATCGTCAGCGTTAACGAATCCTTCCGTGTTTTCCAGCCCTCATGAACGAGAAACGTGAACGATGGGTCGGGTCACGCGGGAAGTGGCGTCAAAGATTAGCACAAAGTCTACAGCAGCGCGCTGCGAAATAAATCAATTAATGCGATGTTGGGCGAGTTGGTACCGTCTCGTGCATTGCGTTAAGCTGCTGGATGGATTGACATTTTTTTTCCTCTCCGAGTCTGACGGCATCGTCCATAATAAAAGCCTCGACGGGATTTTCATGTCAGTCGACGGCTAAATAAACTTCTGAACGGTTCGGTGCCAGTCGGTATAGGTGAGAAACACTTTTTTGCTTCGTCTACATGTATGTACACACGCGTGTGCACGCGAGAACGTAGAAGCGGACCGGACACGTCGGGAGATAAAATGACGTGCGTCTGCATCGTCATTCGTGATAATGGCGGTGCAACGTGCATTGCGGGCAAAGGGGCGGGTTTAGGAACGGGCGACGGCTCATTTTCGCTGTCATTTCAACGGCAACGTGCGTTATTGTTTCGTCCGGCATGAGCACGTCGACTTAAAAAAACGTAATCTATCGTAACTCGCGACATGGGATATTTTGCGAAACTTGAATTCGCGCAATGGTGTCAGAATTTTTCCTGGATTATTGCACGTTTGTTTCAGGAAATATCAACTTTATGAGTTTATTGGCACCGATATCCTGTTCCGTCAGTTAATAATATGAAATACGTATATTTTTGCAAAGAAGTCACTGAATCTTTTATCAACGATTGAAATTATTACAATAATTTTTTAAGCGTTAGGAAATAACATTAATATATAGAATATTGAAAATTTTTCATATTTATGTCGCATTAATATATTTTTCGTAAATGAAATGTTATTATGTAATATTATTTGAAATTGTTTGACAGTTAATATAATTATTAATATGAAACTGTATCTTAATTTTGTACAAGATTCAAATAATAGTAAAATAGCTTCAAAATTATTTTACGGTAAAGAAAATTAATTTTCCTTCCAGGAAAATCATTAACCAATTTACATGTAGAGGTGTTAAAACTTTTGAGCGACAGCTTGTCAGTATGAAATTGTATCTTGATTCAGACAAGATTCTAACAATAGCAAAACAGCTTAAGATTATTTTACGGTAAAAAAAATAAATTCTTTATTCTAGAAAAATTGTTAACCAATTTAAATGTAGAGATGTGGAAACTTTTAAGCGACAGCTTGTCTCAAATATAAAGAACGGTAATTACAACGTATCAACTTATCCTCGAAACTTGGTTAAAACTCTATTTTAACATATTGACAGGAAGTTGCCATTTGCCATGGTCTCGTGATGCTTTACGACCCTATTGAAAACTAGCAGACTACTAACTATACACGCGGAAGGAGTTAATCGACGATATTCGCTCGAAACTTTGCAACTTTCGCACCGCCTGCCACGCGATAGGTATATACACATTACACCTAGTCGACGGCGGTAAAAGTGTCACGAACTTCCGCATTATTTACGATAGAATTTCCGCTATACAAACTCCCTTGACGCCTGCTACTTCGTGATTCGCTCAGCGTATACGAACCAGTTCGCGTTTGATCGCGAAGCGCTTTCTATCAAAGGTCCAAAATATTTTTCGAGAAATAATATTCACTATCAATAATCTGTCAAGACTTGAAATACACGATGCATTATTTATCTTGTTTTTATCTCTCATATTTTTCTCTATCTCCATTTCTTCCGCCAATCCATCGCCAAATAGAACAGCGTAATTCTAGCCATAAATAGTTGTCAACATTTTAATCGCACGTGCATACAGATCGATGTCCTAAAGGTCGCACTTTTCGCACGTTCGTGACCTCTGTTTTGCCAGAAATCCATAAATACACAAGATTAAGGGGATACATCGTCGGGTAACAACAACGACTTGAGTACGCAGATTTGCGCGTTGAACTTGCCCGTAAACAGCATTGATACAACGAGGATTTACATAACGTTCGTGTATTTGCAGAACGTGCGTGAACATCGAATGTCTCTGTATTCTTAACAAATACTAGCGTTTGACAAAAAAGTAAAATAACCCTTAATCAAATGTTATCATGATATTACAAGAGTATCTCGTTATTGCCTCTAAATATTTAAAAATACTAACAAGCTTAAATTAATTTTACAAATTTAAAATTAAACAGTATTTTCTTATACATTAATTATTACTATACAAGTACATTTCAATTATTTTATATATACATATATTTAAATTATATAAATTATTTATTCATTTGTCATTATAATATATAGTATGTTATAACAAGATATAGAAAGTAAATAGATTGCAAAAGATTCGACATAAAACGTGCAAATTATAGCAATGAATACCGCAGGCGCGCAAATCGTCATGTTTATACCAACGACACTCTGGGGTGTCGCCTTCGGCGCGACGACGGTTTTCGCGTTATTTGCGAATCGTGCATGCTCGTAACGTGCAACGTGGGTCAATTGCGATGCAGCTCTTGTAGGAGAGGCACGAGGTAGTGCATAGTCGAGCGAAGTCGGAGAAAGAGGGAAGGATAGAGAGCGAGAGATAGAGACGTATGTCGGTGAATGTAGCGCGGGGGGAAACTAGATTGGCGAACAGATGCGCAGCACGATCGCGAAGCCCGATGTATTGCGTTTGCTAATCCCCGACATGGCTGACAGTATAATACACCGCTTTGCAAACAGCAGCAACATCCGTGCCGGTGCTACTATTGCTGCCTCGCAACCCCCTTCGGCGTGGCTCTCGACCTAGGCGAGTACGTATGTATTACTGGGTTCCGCGTGGGTGTACCGTCATTTACGCACGCATATCCGCGTACTTACGTGAATGGTCTAGATGCATTTGTACGTGGCTGTGCACATTTACAAATGCGCACACGTGTAAAGCCGTCGGGTGCAACGGAGTCGAACGAGACTGCGTTTAACCTTCCAATCGACGACGACTTCGTTCACTATGCCCTTTCTCTCGTTCGCATTCTCTCTTACCCACGTTCTTCCCTTCGTTCTTCCCTTCCACGATATTCTAGAAACTACTACCAATTGTCTCGTATAACGGAAACCGCATCGCGGCTTCCAGGAATGTTTGCACGTCTTCTCGATTCTCTTCCCGTAAGTAATCGAACATAAAAATATCAATGAGCTATGGGAAGAAGTATTTATTGATGTTCGAATTACGAGATACTTCGATTCTTCTTGAATGTCCATGAATAAATCAAAACACATAGAGATTCCTTCGTAAATTTTTTTAATCGATGAAATGCAAGCCCATTTAAAGAAACTTATTCGATATTGAATCGAGTAGTAATATGATTCACAATATACTTTACGATTTTGTATGATTTATATAAATTTGAATCATGCAGAGAATTACACGCGCCATTTTTTCAATGTTTTTTCGAAAATTCCTTGCGTCTAGAATACTGCTATTCTTAAAGAGAAAAGCGCTTGGTATCCGGCAAAATGCATTCAATGTGCACAATAGCTCAGCGGCAAACCTGTGCGACGTGAAGCATAATAATTTCATTTTCCCTTCCTCAGGGCATAAGACAAGAGTAGAAAAAGTGCAAGGCGACCGTTGACAAAACCGACGGCACGTCCCGACAATTCTCGATCGTGTGGAACTCGGAGATCCTCTCCGGTCTCCTCCGGGCGCGTTGCGTGAATCAAAATAGAACGGGCGACATTCGGAAATGCGATTGTACAAAAGCCGGCACAATGAACCATTGAGGGTAGGAATCGAGATGAATGTGAGCCAACCTTGGGGCCTCTTAACGTGCGTACGCAGGCACTCGGTGCCTATTGGGCACGAATGGAGAACGAACTTTCCTGGGAACCAGATAATCTCGTTCATAGAATATGAATCTCAAGTGTGCCTAGGGACTGCGAACATCGAGTGCGCCTATCGTTAATAAAAAATGCATCTTGCGGTGAAAAAATTTCAAGTGAAAAGGGCGATCATATCCTTCTTGATCTCGTTATGTTATTGGGATATGCTTACCTGGATAGTAGAGTACTTTCACGCATCTGCTAATCTTTTTATACTTTATTATTTAAAGCATAAATTATTGCACGTGTTATATAAAAAATATACAAAATAATATATGGAAAAAATGTATAAGCTATTATGTTATATTATGTATTACATTACACAGATTATACAATAAATAATAAGCATTATTGTTTAAAAAGATAATAAAAGAGTAAAAAAGTAAATCGATATTACGAAATTTCATGATGGTGCTTCTTGATCGACAAGGCGCCGAGTGATATAAAAACTCCAGCCAGACATTATCAACGTTATTTCAAGTCGAGTAAATCGTCTGATCTCAGCTGCTGCCGATCAAAGTGTGCGATTTCTCCTTTCTTCTACTTCTCACTGCTTGACGTGTATTGTCTTCAATTCAAAAGCGATATCGAGATCGTTCATCGATATATTATCTTACTGTAGTCCAAGTTCCCCGTTGCAAAACCTTTTGTATTTTCAATAAAAGCTTATCTCGGTCAATAGTTATAAAGTTCAGAACTCGAAACTTTAAAGTTAAACATAGAAAAATACAATTCTCAATGACAATTGGAACACTAGCAATATGATATATACGTATAACATTAAATATGATATAACTTTATATGAAACTATATTATTAAACGTAATGCATACGATATATAATATAATTTTATATTGCATTATTAATATTATATTTATATTAATATAATTAATGTTAAATTATATAATGATTAACTGAAATGGACGTGATACTACGCGGAAATAATTAATGTCTCTACGCTAGCCGAGCGTCGCTTTTTGTGACATAAGAGGTAGCGACCGCGTAAAACTAATTATCCCCATGTCTGGATAGTTTTAATAGCTCAGAATGTGCGAGGGCGTTTGAAAAATATGTAACTTCGTCCTTTAACTGCCAGCGGTATGTTTCTAGAATCCTTTTACTCTGTGCTACGCAAGGCGTTAAGTGACTGATAAAGCTCCGTGAAATCCAATTAGGATCTTTTAATATTTATCGACGTCTCGTTGATGAGAGCCGGCCCGTGGCAACAATATTTTACGCTTTCTCCGTATACGGAGGCCCCTTGATAATTACGAGCGTTCACGACGATTTATCTCCCTTGACATGAACATCCCGTACGCCGCGCTGGCGTGAATCGCTCGTAATGCAGACCTTCAAAGAGCGTATCCGACCGAGCGCGCATATGATTTTTACGACTGCATTAATACGTGAGCGCGCGTGTGTGCGATGAATGTCGGAAGATTCTCCGAACCGAATGAGACATAGGCTGATACATAAAGTACGGCATCGTTTGATAAACGGACGTCGAGAGCGATGAGATAATGGTGCTTGTAGAACGATAGCGTATCGTTTCGACTGAATCGTGCTGTTGTCTACGGATCGGCATCGTGAAAAAACGCTTTAGCGAACACGAGAGGCTAATGACACACGAGCATTGCATATCAGTCTATGTGATTATAATAACTTCATCGAAGAGTAAGATCTTTAACAGTACATAATGTCTTTATAAGAAGTGAAGTGTAATATTCATTTCGTCTCATAACGGAATAATATTTTACAGTCTTGCAATTGTTAAGAACGATTAAAAAGGTATTTGCATTAATCTTTCCAGCATTAACCTTTCAACTTTTTATTACCACGTTTTTCAAGGTTTCCGTTAAAAATGTAAAAGTACAAAATGTTTATTAACATATTACGGTGGTCCCAGAAAGTCAAGAGTTCAAATTTTGTCTGAGATAATATTTTTTGTAACAAAATTTACAGGTTTTTAAAATGTTTATTAACTTCACTATTACAATACGATCAATCTAATTTGATATATTAATTTCAGCTTCAGTTTGAGATTGCGTTTCAAGTTCAATAAACCTTATTGGCGTGCATTTTAAAACTGTAATAATATATTTGCAAAAATTTGCATTTAGTATTATTATGCACTAAGATTCGCTTTGACCGAAAATTGAATTATTTCTATTAATTGATTTATTGTCGTTGATCTAATTTCAATTTATAATTGTTTATTATTTAAAATTCAATATGAGTACCCATGCATTGACAGAAAAGTTAATTTAGTATGCATGTAGATCTTATAATTTATAAAGCACAAACAGAATGACAAAAGAAGTCCTCGACGAATGTCATTCCAGGAACCGTCACCGGGACGTCAATCAGCATTAGCGTACTAGAGCAGAATTTGTAGATCTCCTATGGAAATCTTGATGAGCGCGTTCTTGTGTAAAGCTCCGATAAGTAAGAAAACACTATAATGCCGGTAACTTATTCTTTGTCGTCTACCGATGCTTTAGTTCGAATTTCTCAGTGCTTTTCTAGCACTAATTTCCAATGCGCCTTACAGTTCCCTTATTCGCAAGATTTCCATTTCTTTGCTTATAATTGGATACTCTTTGCAACGTGATACCGGACTATTATCCATTCGGATGAACGATGCTCCGTCGCTCAAAGAGTCGTTTTAACGAGACCACTGATGGCTTAAATTACCATATACGGCCTTTATAAAAGGAAATGGTTTTATAAAATAATCATTCCGGCATAATAGGATTTCTAGTAGCTTTCGTTTCCCGTTTATTTTTTTCCTCGCGGTACTACTTTTGATGTTACGTGCTGGAAATGTTTTCCCCTGACTTTTCCGCGAGCGACCGACGGCACTCTAATTGTCCGTTTTGGTATATTGCGAGCAAGGTTGTGAATTGTAGCCGAATACGTGCGATAAAATAAAAAATGCATCGTTATTTGGACTGAGCCAGAGGTGAGAGCGTTTGCCTGAGCTTTACGCAAAGGCGAATTGGACCACCAAGATGTTAGGAAATTTCCCGGAGGACCATTGGAATTTCGAGGGCCTGCTTTCGTTCGTTGCATAGATACTCGTGGGAGTCTGATATACTAAAACTTGTATGTGATTGTACGGCGGGCTCGAGACTGTTACCTTCTTGTTTCCTAAGAAATGTGCGTAAGATGGTTATTCGCAGACGGCAGGTAATCTAAAAGGCGCGCGTGTGAATTAAGTTTTGTGCAATCCAACGTGAATTCGCAATGCAATTGCGGAATATAGAGTCGATTCGAGATTCTTGCAATAATCCATTTTGGTCCATCGTGAATCTATTCTACAAACACCTCTAGGCTGCTCGCTAGTCTCTGGTGAATAGATACCGGCGCGGAGCCAAGTACGTTAATCAATTTGCTGAAAAGATAATGGTAGTATCGTCGCTGCATCAGAACTAGCGTCGTCATCGTTGTAGTCGATGAATGACAGCTTGTAGAGCGATCGAGCGCCGAATGAGCGACAATGTCCTCACGTTCCCTGATACGAGCAAGTGCCTCTGCATACGGCTTTGTCGAAACTTTCGGTCTTGTAGACGGGCATGTGTATGAGTATCCAACTACTGAGCCGGGACACCCTTGAAAGCGTACGTTTCCCGGTGCAGAGGGCTGCCTGGTTATACACTGCAGGCAGGATATTACGGAAGCAGGTGTGTACGCCGCTTAACAAACAAGGAGTGATTAATAGCAGCCTCTCGTTGCCCTCGATAACGCGACGTCGTCCCCGGCGAACCATCCCCAAAGGCGTCATAGCCAGGTAACTGCGTTCAACGTTATGACACGTTCCAGACTGTTTTGCCAAAAGCGCATGTGACAAATTGTCGCCGTTTACAAAACAGTACTTCGTCGCCGCTTTCGCATCGAGTCATCGTGTTCATAAATATGCGGAGTGCATAAATATGCGATCCAACGTAAAATGCTTTGATACTTGCTTGTCATGTCGCATCATTGTCGTAACATTGCAGCATATGTATTTACACAGTATAAAGTCATAAAGCCATAAAGCAAATGTTCTGATAATTTAAACATTAGTATAATATATTTAAATTAAACGAAATATTTAATATTACATTATACAAAAAATATATAATAATAAAAAAATTTTTATTTTTATTTTTTACTCACTGCAATTATTATACAATTACATTTACATTATATTTAAAAAAATATTCTAATGGAGTAAATTTATAATGAAGGTATATATCAAGTCACAATAAATAATTTACTTTGAAAGTGTTTTATTATAACATGAGTAAAGCATCAAGATAATGAGGAAAACAATAGAAATGAAGTAAATTTATAATGGAGAGATATCAAGCCACATTAAATAATTTATTTCGAAAGTGCTTTTATTAGAATATGAGCAAAACATTAAAATAATGAAAAAAATAATAGAAAACTATTATAAAATTTTAATTATGTTGTAAATGTTGTATGCTGCAAAATGATAAATTGCGGTAATTTTATACGATAGTAAACCTTGAATAATATCGATTACAATGATTACGAGGATTCGTCGACAGCGGCGTTCCACGAACAGAGACAAGCGACAAGGACCGATCTGGATCCTCGTTGACGCGCCGGAAATTACATTCCACCGTTGGTGCTGTAATAATGGGGCTAGTGGACGCGATAGGCGAGATTTTAGGGTGTGCCTGTGCGTTTTGCAGGGTCCAGCAGATAGGCAAGAGAAAAAGGATGACGATCTTGTTTTCGATAGCGATCGCAACCCGATCTATCATCCGACATCCTGAAACGCCTCCATGACAGTTTGCAACACCGTAGGGTCGAAGGACCGTAATCGACTAAGAGGGAAATTATAGCAATGAAGTTACTCGACCGGTTCATGGAGGGTAAAAAGTGTCAACTCGTTAAACGATGGCGGTGGATCCAAGAAAATCTCCGATATTTTTAAGTACGGAAATTATGGATGAAGCGCGAAGCATTAAACTACTTTTACATTATTCCTTAAATTAACTATCGTGAGCGTTACGTAAAATCTACAACGTGACGAAAGAATTATTATTATTGCATTAATCTACACAGGGAACGAGATGGTTTTATGCTTCTATAGTTTTCAATTAAAAATTTTAAGATATATGCTATTATATCCATAAAAAAGCTGAAACTACTCCAAAACCAATATATCGGTTTTCCTTTCGGAATGGTAAAGAAAATTTTTTTTATCTTTAAACTATATTGCTGAAATATTTTATTAAAATAATTATTTTTATATCTTTTATAGTGGAATATATCTATATATGTTATAAGATATATTCTTATATAGTGGAATATATTTATGTACGATATAAGATATATATTCTTATATATGTGATAAGAAATATATTTTACATGAAACTTTTCAAGACTGAAAGGCAAAAAATACAGATTATTAATATAGCACGTTGTATAATACACATACAATAAAATTTTAATATAATACAATCAAAGAAATATGTGTACCAATAAAATTATGATAAAAAAATGATATAATTTATTATAAAATTCAGAAATCTTTTTTTGTGTGTAAACTTCGAAGTACGATATAGCACGAAGAAGTTTATCATACTCGTAACAGATAAATGAGGTTCTTTCGCGAAAATAGAATGTTTTTAAAATAACACATTGATCACACATAAAATTTACTTGAATCATTAAAAGCCGATAAATCGGCTTTCATTCTCTAGAAGTTAAATACGTAAAAAAAATTTTATTGCATAATTTAGCAATAAACCGAATAAATTAATGCATGACAATCGTTTAAGTATTCGTTTATTTGACAAAGAGAATTGTTTCTTTTGCCAGGCAAATTCTATAGAGCTTTATACGATGTTGTTAAAACTTTCATATAAAATATGTACCTATTCTAACGAGAAATGGATTCAACTCATTGAATACACGATAAAGACACGTCCAATTTACTACATTATTCTCTAGCGAAAGGTCAAGTGGATCAATATGCGTGTATGTAATATGTGGTACATCAAAGGTAATAACGCTCCCGTAGGTATTTGCTTCCGCATGTAGAGGATAGCGATCAATCGATTATCCTCCTTTAAACGGATATTGGACTATGCGTCGTGCGCGTTTATCCGCTTCCTTTAATCGCTATTAAATGGAGGCATTTTGTTATCTATCGTCGTCCATATGTCATAATCATAGCTTTATAAGAAAACGTAGAATGTTAACGTGCTGGATAATCTCGTTAATATAGAAGAGTATCGCAAAATACTTTAAATTATTTTATGAAGAATAGTCTTGTATGGATATATATATGTATTAAAGAAGCCGTGAGGAGCATTAAGTATTTTTCGGGAGTAAATGCCATGAGGCCACGAAACAATGATCGTCTGAAATTCCGTCCCTTCTTTTGAGATGGAAAACGTTCGCTGCAAGGGGAATATACCGTGAAAGACTCGATTCACCCAGCTGTAAATATAGCGAGAAATATAAGCACCAGGGTCGCCAATTCGAATTCATGTTGATCAAATTCGTCTTTCTACCATTAGCAGATTGTATAGCGCTTTTGACTGTTCTTAATTAATTTGATGAGGTTCCAGTGATCTGTCGACTATTTCTTCAATTACTCGAATGGCCTAAGTACGGTCACGTTAATGACACTCGTCGATGCACTTTATCGTCTGAAATAATGATTCATATAATATATTTATAGATGATAAGTACAACTACAATAATGTAGATTTGTTTCGAGATAATTTTTGCAATAAATGTATCGGGATTTGTAAGGTTTACGAGAAGTGAATAAATCCTATTCGCGCATCAGTTAACTTTACCAGCAGAGAATTGATCAAAATCACTAAACCCTACGGTACTATGAGTGCAAAAAAAATTCAGCGGCGGATCCATAGCGGTGTATCGTCAGTTCAGGAATCTCGCGAATCGATTACCGGCGTGTGGGCAACAGCGATATCGCATCCGTGTCATAAATCAATGTCGAATGCGTGGTAATCGAGCGCGATACGCTCTCACTGTGTCGGAGGTAGCGGGTATTAATTCGACGGTCGATTCGAGCGAAGGTTAAGGCACGTCGGGCACTCGCCGAGCGAAGGACTCCTCCAAGCGAGGACGTACCGCGGAAAAGAGCCGCGTGCAATTTCTGCCTGTTTTGCAACCACCCTACGCGCCATTCGTCCCCATCCCATTTCATTCCTCCCTTCGAGGGTTCTTTCTTCTGTACCTTACTCTTGCTGTCGAATCACTCCTCTTGCCCCGTCGGCGTCGCGTCGGTCGTTCCGTCTGCTAAGTGCACCTCGTCTCCGTCACCCTATTCCGCTCGTCGTCGTTGCTTCTTCTTCCCTCCTGCGTCGTCCAGTGTGCCTCTCAATGAAAAATTCCTACCACGGACGAGCAACTCTCGCGCGATAAAAAATAAAAATCCTGACCTCTCGCATTTCGACTACCGACGAGACCAAAGACTCGCTGTTATTTTTCGCTGCTTCCGCACGATTTCCAATATCACAGAAATCGTGGATCTTATCATTCTTTTATTGCTGAGAATTCTAAATTGTTTTTTTCCTAATGTAAAAAATTCAACACCAAATAATGCTTTATTTGCATAAATAACATGCTCTTCCATTTATCAATGATATGGCGCCACGTATACAATGTAACTTTAACGAAAAGACTTTTACCCAAGCTATGTGTCACCAATTGTACTCAGGACGATCCTGTCAGTATAAAGGATAGTCCCGGATAGTTGGAAACGGTCCAAGTTGAACAGGGTCGCTGTTGTGTGCCACTAGCATCGCGCAATGGGCCGTGCTAATCGCTCTACTCAGAGCCCCTTTGTCCCCCTCCTCTCCCCCCCCCCGTAGTTCCTCTGTCCCTGAAATTGCGTGAAATCATATCGGGCGCTCCCCCGAGCGTGCCATACTTTGCTAACTGCCGACAGACGTCCTATGAACGGGCACGCCCTTTCGCCATCTGAGAAAAGTTCCGTCGATCTGACTCGAAGTTTTCTCAAGACAATGGCACAGTTCGGTTGTCGCGGTCGTTAATTCCCGACTTCGCGGATTTATAAATGCTCCGCATCCTCTCTCGTCGGCGGTCGCGAACTCTAAGGGACGATTCTACAAATATTTAATCGCGCAACGTCGCCGTAACCAGCAACCCTCCGTTTCTTGCTACGAATGTTGGAATCTTTCGCAGTTTTACAGGATCATTATCATAACTTCTTTTTTAATTTGCGTTTTGCTGATTTAATCGCTATCCTAAATTTTCTTTCTATCTTATTTAATATTACAGAATAATATCACAAAGTAATAATATCTGAAATTATCGATATTTTTTTATCTCAAAAAGAATAACAAAATTGCCTTGGTTTAACCCAGCCGATAATTGGCTCCTTTCGATCTCAGGAACGAGAGGTCACCGGCGATTCTCTTTCTTGAGTCATCATCCAATCGCCGGAAATCGCTGATCCCCGCGCGGCTTCAATAACGAATGAAAGGTGTGTGCCTATTCCTAGAAAGAAGAGGGAATCTGCCGGTAGCGATAAAATCGGTAAGGATAAATTGAATCGGGGCAACCCCATCGATTTGAGGTTTCCTTTGATCTTCGAAGGGTCAATCCTGGTGAACCTCTCCGACGAAACTCGCTAACCTTGTGGTCGGCCCTTGGCAATACTTTGAGAAATCGATGCGACGATGTCGTGAGTTCTTATCAAAGGGAATTCTCTATGTAAAGGACCTTTAACTCACTACAGTAAACTTTCCTGTCGAACTCAGTTTTACGATGTAAAATGTCGCGACAATGAAATACAAATCCGACTTAGAGACTGTATTAAGAATAATAATACGCTTATAGGCTACTCATAACCCTCCGCCGGTAATACGAATTTTAATTCTTCCGTTAGCAATAAGGGTCTTCGTGAAACAGAGCAAATTATTCCGGATTATATAAAAATCTGAAAAAATTCTAGTATACTTGTCAAAGCTTTAACAATGAGTCGGACATTTTTTTTTTATTTATTTTTTATAGATTTAAATTTATATACCACCACAATCAAAATATCGATGGTACCTTTAAAGATTCCAATTTCCGATAAAGAAAATATATATCTCAAATATATAATACTCTCTTTGATCCTCAAACTCAATGTTATCATTCTAAATTTAATAAAAATTTTTCTATATATAGAATTAAAATATTAATATCTGGTTAAATACTTAATACTTAAATAGTACTTAAATAGTAATATTTAATACTGGATGATTCTATTATCACTAGTTTTAATATAACTTATAAATGCAACATGTTATCGACAAATTATTGTGCGCCATGACGTGTAAAATATTTTGATAGCCAATAATGTATCGATTCTGCAAGATTAAATATTTACCATTCTCCGTGGTGACTTCGACAACACTTCATATAGGTTTATTATTGTACCACAACTGCACAAATTGCGCACTCTAACTGATCGATACTCAAATAAACACAAATATGTAATAGAATGATGACACTCAAAAGAGAAATATTTAATTTTAAGATATTAAAATGTTTTATTCTTGTCTCCTTTTTTTAAATACTTAAAGATATTTTAGTTTTAAACTTTTTCAATAAACTATGGATTAGTGTCCCATCTTCAGATAAATAATGTGGTAATTTACTTATTGGATAAAAGAGTAAAGGAGTAAGAGCATAAGAGAATAAAGGCCATCACACACAAAATGACATAAGCTGCATAACTATAGTATATATGCTGCTGAACGAATGAACATCCGACATAAAAATGCCATATTGATTTACATAAGATGTTTATGGGTCCAGCGACTTTATGTTATGGTTATGTAACTTTATGTTATGTTATGGTCCTAAAAGAGTAAGACAATGAGCTGAAGTTTACCGAAAGGTGGAACGACCCAGCTTAAGTGTTTGGATTTAAAACAGTAAAACGTTTAAAATAAAAATATCTTTTATTATTAAACGTTTATTTTGCAAAGATATTTTAAACGCAAACATTTTAAACTGCACTTTTTACAGTAAAGAGGAGAGTTTAATCCATTGAATCTGTTTTTAATACAAAAAATGCTTCCATTGCGTATTAACAGTTTGTATTGATATTCTAGACGATATTTTCGAGATGAAATCCATTATTTTGTGTCGCTTCGTAGCTCGAAGATTAGTGTCGTTTTTGCTTTGAGTGCCAACGACGGCGACGATGACGACGATGGTCCATCCCTCTCGAACGATGCTATTGTGACGACCAAGGAAGACAGTGGTGGCTTTGATTACGATATTGTGCGGAAGAGGCTCAGACGCGCCTTGACTTTGCCTGCTTAAATCGCATTCATAACGTCTAGCAGTCGCGAATACGCTCGCCAAATCTTATCGTCTTGCGCAACACTGTGTCGCGATTTCCGTAATATGCGAAAGCATTAGCAACGCGATGAGAATATTTGACGTTTCGTCCTGTTCCTGTCGAGCTTTGTTCCTTCTTCCGGAATTTCCATATATTTGCATCGTCAGCGTCTGCTTCGAAAGAAAAAGTAGATCGAAATATATACGAAAAATATTGGATTTATCATCAAATATTTCTTTACATATATTTTTAAATGTTTTGATTTCTTTTTTAATATCTTTGTACTTGTAATTATTGAGTTCATAATACGTATATTCTATTTGACAATTTGGTCGGTTTTGCGATTGGACGATTCGATAATAAGAATTATTAGTGTCCTCTCATTCCTGAAATAAAAACAATTAATTACTCGTTAGAATAAACACAGGTAATTTTGTTTATTATGTATAATTAAGAGAAACCATCAATCTTTATGCTACTTTATGATGTTAAAACCGTAATATTATTAAGTAAACAGCATTGATTGCGTTGCAACTGCGTCATTAATTAAACATATAAATAGCGTAACTTAATTTGAAATCTACTATATGTTGGCGTATTTCCTCGCGGAAAAAGCCATTCTCTCCATTTTTATCACGTAATTACGCTGCCCGAAATTGCGAGTCTCGTTCCGATCGAGTCAGTTAAATCGATCACTGGTCTCCGCGCGAACGAGACTTTGCCGATTGGAAATTTCGGCAATTTAACACGGTTTATTCGATTTCTTCAGCACCGATATTCCTATACCCTTTCGTGAGAATTTAAATGGTATGAATACTATATTACGCACAAAATTATCATGTGCACAACGGTAGTATTTTGTAAAAAATAATATATAAGATATTATTTTAAAACTTATTTTGTCTCATTATTGTGTTATATATTTGTTACATGCAACAATTTCTAACAAATTTTGTGTTTCAATTCCCTAGAAAATATTGTAAATTATAGTTCGTATTATATATGACTCATATACCGTCGTGTGCGTGTCGGGCAATCAGAAAAAGTTGGAAACGATAATTCTGTCGAACACGTTCGTCATCGGTCAACGAATATTTCCCATAGGACTAGTGGTACTTTTAATTTGAGCTCACACGAAAGTTTTATCCAGTTCGCTGGTGACCGAATACTATCTCGAACCAATTTCCATCGGTGCTTCCCTTCCAGTTTTCTCGTCATCCTCGAATTTGTAAAATGGCTTCGTGAAATAAGAGAAAGATGAGGAGGAAAAGAGAAAATATAACATGAAAGAAAAAGAGCAATGTACTGGAATAAAAAAAAGGAGCACGAAACAGGGATCGTTCTCAGGGGACAGGCGGAAGCGATTGAGACGAGAAAATTACCTTCGATCGGTTGACCTTGGACCTGATAACAGGAAAAGATACGGAAAGAGCGAAGTATCGCGAGAAAAGAGAAAATATAGAAAAAAAAACGAAAAAAAAATAATGTGGTCGCGGGAGAAAAGAAACAGGAGCAAAGGAGTCCCGTGAACGCGGAGGAGCAGCGCGAGAGATGTGGATGGATCGTTCCCGGGGGGACGTCTATGGTAGACGTGTTCCATGGCGTGCCGCAGGACGTGTCCATGGTGTGTTTCATGTCGTGCTGCGGCGCACCGATGGTGCGGGTACGGTCGTACCATAGGTGTAGGGTACGTAGTTGTACGGGTATATACATAGTTACGCCAGGCATAGAAATGCCTCCACCTACCCTCCAGGCGAATATCCCTCAGGGATTCCCCCTCGCGCAATTAGTGGCCTCGTCGTTGAGTGGTGGGTTGGCCCTTAATTATATCTTTTAAAATATCGGAGTTAAATTGAAAAGTCGCCTTAATTATATCTCGGATACCGGGCATTATACTTCGAAATCCCGCGAGCCTCCCGGCATATCGTTCTGCACGGCCCGGTGCGGTGTATTGATTCACAGAACCCTCAATTATCCTCGACACGGAGGATCGTAGGCCTGGTTTTTCTTCCTCCGCTGGTATCGGATCCTTTCTTCTTCTCTGTTTAGTTCTTCTCATTGGAGCAGTCGGACTTCACGGATACAAAGCCGATCGTGAATCATAAGCTCCCAGCTTAACGACCCGTATCTTTGAGAAGCGTCGGCCTCCGATGATGAATTTAAGGGTTCCCTTCCTTGTTCCAGAATCTTTCTGAGTACCGTTGCAAGATCGAGGATGAAAAAATGACGAAGACTTTTTGTAAGCTAGCGGCATAATGTCTATACGCAGCGTTTTGTCGGTGTGTAATTGCAATATTAGATTCATATATTATATCTATTTCTTCTTTCTCTTTTTTAGACCTACAATTTTTTCCGGATCGCGGTTTTCGGTATAAATTAAAAACGAGGGTGAGTTCTCCAGAAGAATCTCACATCTCTCTTCTTTGTAAACGCAGCAAAGTCGTTAAAATGAAATGCGTAAAATGGAAAGCATAAATATACGCTTCGAAGACGCGCGAAAGGATTAAACTAACGTTATTAACGCGGAACTTTTCTCTCGCAGTAAAATCGATGCCTGTCATAAATAAAAGATCAGGCAGCCAATTAGAAACTCTGCCCAAGAAATTAATGAGTCCACCGCCAACGCAGGTCGAGCGTCTGGACCTCTCACTTCATTATTAAAATACCGTATAAGATTTTCGAGAGCTCAA
The DNA here is from genome assembly GCF_001594075.2 of Trachymyrmex cornetzi. Taxonomy (NCBI): domain Eukaryota; kingdom Metazoa; phylum Arthropoda; class Insecta; order Hymenoptera; family Formicidae; genus Trachymyrmex; species Trachymyrmex cornetzi. The sequence continues at coordinate 639,693 of NW_017300244.1, forward strand.
AGATGGTCGGTGCTAGTTTGAAATTTTCATTATACATCATATTTAACACTGATATCAATTATCATGGATCGATAACGGCCGATTTACAAAATAGATAAATGGCTATTAGAGATTAAAGTTTAATTTTAATATTCATCTGTATACCTGCAATTTATATATTAATCCCATGGTATTTTTAATATTCGAATATTTCACTAAAACAGTTTTTAAAGTTAGTTTTGGCGATGTCGACGAAGTTAGGAGAGCTTAACAAGATTCCATCTTGTTAAAAGTCCACGGGAAGTTTGAGCCATGAGAAACAGCGTTAAACGCGGATGTACGAGTACCCGTTGAAAAACAGTAAGTGATTAATTGTGGCTCCTTATTTAACTCGGCGAAAGTTTCTCGAAAATTTCCTGAAACCGCTTGCCTGAGAAAATAAAAGAATTTAAGCGTTTTATAATAATAGCGGTACGAATTATTGATCTTTAATTAAGTATTTATTGCAACTGATAATAAAGAATGATTATCTCTGCAATAATTATTTCAACAGTATAACAATTTTTATCCATAAATAATCTATACACACTGAGAAAAATTTCCAGACTTTATCCGTTCAAAATATAACAAACAGATATTTCCGATAGATTTTGATCGTATTTACAAGACTATCCGATAAAGTATTAAGAAAAATTTATCCGATAGTCCTAAATAGGATCAAAATTTTATCGGATAGTCCTATAAATAAGATCAAAATTTATCGGAAATATGCGTTTGTTTTGAACGGATAAAGTCTGGAAATTGTTTTCAGTGTACATACATTTCAAATTTATGTAATTATTAAAATATTCTAGTAATTAGACATTTATTAAATTAGATAATATAACATAAAAAATAATATTAAACAATAATGAATGAAAAAAAAAAATTATTTTCAATTCTATATTTAAGTGTGGAAGAAAATTCGTTTTATATGAAATAGTCGTTGTTGATTGTACGAGTAGATAATCACGAAGCAAACACGAATGTTCGGTAGTGATGATAATCAGTCGGCTCGATTGTGCTTAATCTTACTAAAGCACCTTCGCATATCTGTCGGTACACGACGTCTGTACTTCCTTCAAATTCGTATCTCGGAACGGTCATCGTCGCCGACGTGACACCTGCTACCTGCTACTCGCTTATCTGGTCGACTTAAGTCTTAAAATCGTCCCACGTGCACAAATACGTCTACGTTCGCACATATCCCGGGGTGTCGACATCGCACACGTACATGTACAAACTGTGATAGGTTTGATCAGATAAGCCGCCGACAAGTGACAGTTATTCACTTTGTTCAAGTTGCGTCGTATACTTTGTGCGGTCGAAAACGATGATTAGTGCATTGAACTTATCGATCGATTTGTACGTCTTAAAACGCGCGATAAACGCTAGTCAAATAGTTACATTACACAACTAATATGTTCAACGTTTTATCGATTGGTTTATCTGAAAACCAGTGATAACAATTTAAAACTATGCTACGAATTAATTTAATTTACCTTTTTAGTATCTGAATAATAATTAATCTTCAATAACTTTGTCAGTCGTTAAAAAAGTGAGAAAAAATCAAAATTTATTTCGCGGATCATACAATTATTTTTATTAAGTCCCTTATAAGATTGGTGAATAAAAAGATAACGTCGAAAACACAGAATGTGGATAGAGACATTTATATGTTTTATAACATTGCGAGGTATTTATATAGGAAGGGGTGTCGCCATCGCGTGCGACATGCACTTTTATCCCTCTTCTTTCTCTCGTATATTTTTTTTCTTCTTCTCATTTTACTCGTTCTACTGAAGCTTATATCAAATATCCAACGCGACGCTTTTATTCGCTTTCACGCTGAAATGACGGACACGCCAAGCGTGCGTATCGCTATTATTACGCCAGTCGTCGATAAACGATCTAGGCCGTAAAAGACACCGCAGGTCCGATTATGCACGCCGTCGATTCTGATCACTTTGTTTCTGTCGAACAGGCGTACAAACGCCAGAAACGGGTGGTGGTTTATTACTTGCACAAGGCGATCATTATATCGCGAGGCACAATCTGCCTTTTTTCGTAATTTATTGTCATCATTGTGGCATGAACCGTTGTCGAGCGTGCCTTCACGTATCCTCGCGTGCACATGCGGCTGAAACGAGCAGATATTGATGCGCGACCGACATTATTTGCACGAACTTTAACGGATTGCAAACATGCACGCGATACGCAAGGCCAATTTGCCGATATATCGAAACAACGTTTTACCACAAGATTTTAATACGCTTATGATATATGCGTGAATACAGAGATTACTTTTTAATTAGCGTATATATAATATATTACCGCATTTAATCCCGCTGTGAGCTTATATGCATGTACGTGTGTTTACGCATAATACATACACGCTTGCGAATAATTTTATTTTGCAGTAAAAATGAATTTTATGAATTATGGAGATGTACCTTCATGCAAAAAAAAAATCGTGGTAATTATCATAATTAACAGCCTGAGCAAGCACATAGACGATTAATAAGTAGTAAGCTTTTCTCAATGTATGCCATATAACGCAGCCAATTCATCAAGACAGACGGCTCTAAATTTTGCAAAAAAAGGGGGGGAGAAAAAGGTACATTTTTCGCGTAAAGTCCACCGCACGTATAGCCAATCAAATATTAATGCTCGCAGTTGTTACATGGTCGGGCAATTTCGAAACGAGCTCACCATCAAGCGCGGGTTATATGCCTCGGCCATAAATTCGTTTCAACCCTCTTGCACATCTCTCTCTTTCTCTCTCCTCCTCTCCACCCCCAGTCAGTCAACCTGGGAATAGCAGTCCTGAAGGGCGGTGGTGGCGGCGGGTACCGGCGAGCAGACGAGCGGAGTGGTTGCGAACACCTTCCAGCCCTATTCGCCGGACGTGTCGTACCCGATATTCTGGGTATTGATAAAATAATGAGTGCATTATTAACTCGACTCATTCGTGCGGGTGCCGGTGTGATGTGCGTCGGCATGCGAGCCTTCGTTCATACACGCGCGCGCTCACGCACACGCGACCCAGTCGAATGCTCGACGCATGCACATATCCATAGGATGTCGGGAAATATCGATCTTTGAAATCTGAAAGTGTTGCGAACATTCCCACTGTGCCATGTATGTGACTTAATTAAAATGGGTGGCGAGGAAACGCGAGAATCGCGTGAGATAATTAAGTGAGCAAATTGGTACCTGTCAAATCTCGCGAATAAATATCGCGTGTGTTCTCCGTGGACATTTATTTAATGCCGTATGCTTCATTTTATAAATTTTTACGGGTATTCTCAAAATTTAAAGGATTGTACGTACATGCAGTACTTTACAAAGAACTTCTAATTTAATTTTTAGACATCGTATGTATGTATATCTATGCATCAGCGCCTTTCCTCATGCACTTTTCTCTAAATAAATGCGATAAGGCAGGAAAACGAAGTTGATATTCGTAAGAGGGTGGTGGCACGTACGTGAGGATGTGCGTGCACGCATTATATTGATCTTATACGAGTGCGTGTCGGCAGGTAACTCTCACGCAGCAAGTATATAAGTTCCATCTCGCGTGCGTCTCTAAATGTATAACCTTTCTGCTTGTGCACCATCGTATATAATTCCCATCTTTCGTTTTTGGATCCGACTTTTCCATAGGGTGACTTCGAAATTACCATTAGCCCCAAACACGCTAAGTATTTATATTTTATGAATCATACACTCTTCTCTTATTATATTACAATACATATACTTCTCATACTTGTAGACAAAGAAAATTTAATAATTGTAAGTGCTTCAAACAATTATATTTATTTTCGTCTATAATATTATTAGACGCTTAATAATACATATTACAAGATACTCTATATCGAAATTCGTCGCGCGATTCTACACTGAGAGAAAAACGTTTGATATTTGTAACTATAATTACATATTATAAAATAGTTGAAATTACCGTAAAAATGATTCAAGTGACTATAATTTTATAGTTATATTTTGGGACAACCATATTTTTTATGGTTGTTCCAAAATATAATTGTAAAATTATAGTCACTTGAATCATTTTTACGGTAATTTCAACTATTTTATGGTTATAATAACTATAATTATATAGTCATTTTAGGTTGCCAACTACATTTGTTGCTAGAACTATATACATAGTTACTGTTATTATTATTATAGCAGTAATAATCATAATTATAGTAATATGTAATTATAGTTACAAATACCAACATTTTTCTCTCAGTGTAACGTTTGTGAGGAACACAAAGCAGAAAGTTTAGATATTGGCCTAAACGTAATGCGATATAGAGTATTTTCCAACCAAATATGAGCAAACTCTCTCAATACTTAGGTATATTCGAAGATTATCTACTCCCATGGGATCGTTATCGTCGTCGTTGAAAAATGCGCTACCCTGTACACCATTCCCGCCACGTGGGGGACAAGCGAAACGAAGGGATAGCACCAAATGAAGGAGTAGAGGGTTAGTGGTTGGGTTTCGCGAGCACCCCCGACATAGATGCACCTGAGGCCCTCCGGTTTCCAAGCATGCTAATTCCCACAGACGGGAGGGGGTGCTTTAAGCCCGTCTGTGCCAAGCGCTTATTGTGTGCCGGAAATGCAAGGACGGTACGGGAAAAAAAAGGTAGACTAGGACGGGCAGTTCTTTCTTGTTAGTAACAAGTTTTGGTTCGAAATGCGTCGATGAGATCACCGTTTGGAACTGCTACGTTTAACTGTGTATTTGTGGACTATCTATAACAAAACATCCATTAGACATTAGAGACATTAGAGAAAAGTAAGTCCGTATAGCTCCTTTGCAGGAGCGTGAAATGTAAAACAATGCAAAATTTTATAAATTATAAAATTATCTTTATTAATAGTTTTACGTGACATAATTAAAAAGCGACATACAAAATTTTACATATTTCCTCAGATAAACAATTCTTTTGTTTTCCGCAAAAATTGTATACAAAAATACTACTTTTTATATAACTAAATAATTTATTTAAAATAGCGATCGTAATGTATAAATAAGTTAATAAAATTATAAAATTGCCTTAATGATAATTGAAATATTAATAAGTGAAATATTCTGTCTTTAATAATAAAAATTGGTGACTCTCTGGATTGATTGTGTCTGTGAAGGTATCACGGCATTTTATTAATTTTCAAAAATGCCCGAAATTATCGGTCGACACGTTTCCATGGACGTTCGAATATTTTAACCTGTGTGTGTAAAAATTATTAATTGTTGGAATTTTGTTCTGAAACATCATATAATAATTAATCTAGCATAAAAGAAACGGGAACACTTGACAGATGTCATAATGTTCAGTGGCATCTGGTACTTTAGAGGTATAGTTATGCTAGAACGTGACTTCACAGACACGGATTGATCATGTCCGTACTAACATCTAAATAGAACATCGTTGAGACAGAATACATGATTGCTATTTAATGTACACTCACGCAATTCCAAAATACTCCCAGAATAACCGTATGCACGTTGTCTTTGAGTATGAGAAGAAATTACTCACGCATCCGTGCAGTCTTTGCACTGCAGTAATAACAAAGACAGAGCTGTTTTTATGAAACATCGTTAGTCGTAAGGAACGACAATTTTGCAATTTTAAAGGCAAGTCCTTTGAACATTTCTTTACCATCTCTTTTCTTCCTTCATCTTTCTCTCCCCCCCCCCCTTTCTGTCTCTGTCTATCTTTCTCGCGATTTGCTGTCGGCGAATGGCCAGTACTTCGCGATAAAATTATCGCCGAAGAGCGAGTGTTAAAGTGAGCGCGCACGATAGAGGCGCTCGCGAGGCATCAAAGAGCTATAATTGGACGTCAGGTTGTAAGGGGGTCTATATTTAGGACGATGCCCGCAAAACCGTATGGGAGGCCGAGCGGGTTCCTACACGTAGGACTTACGAACGCAAAGGGCAGACCTCTTAACGTCACGAGAGCCACGAATTATTGCGCCATTCCGGTCACTTAGGGTGCGACTAGCCCTTATTACGCGTACACCCGCTACTCCTCAATGTTACCTTTCGCTCACTCCTATGTCGATCGGTCGAGCACTCGCCTTCTTCTCTCTCTCTCTCTCTCTCTCTCTCTCTCTCTCTCTCTCTCTTTTCTTTTTCTTTTTTTACTTATCCGAATCTTGCTCAAATCTAAAGCTTTCGTTTCAACGTCGATCGTGCGATTTTTTGGATACCTCGTTTATTTTCAATTATTTGTACTATACGCAATTTTCTATAAACATCAATCAGAAATTATTTGCTAAAGAACTTTGATAATCGAAGAAAATAGACGATTCTCGCCCTGAAATATTACGAGCCGGATGATTCATTTTCTTGGTGTGTATTTTTTTTCAACAATCTTCTGTCGTCCTTTATAACAAACGTATACGTAAAACAGTTAAATATTAGCTCATACATCAAATAATTAAAATAAACACAAAATCTCTGTGTTTACCCAAAGATGGATGTTTGCTCAATTTTACGCTTCTGTTTTTAATTAAGCGCGGAAACCAGAAAGATTTTATAAGGAAAGAATTATAAAGAATAATAAAGAAATTTAATGTCGTCAGTAGGCATTTCTACCCCAGTTTGGTGGACGAGACGAGGGTGAATAAAATCAAATTTACGCTTAAGTACAAACGGGACATGATTAATGTATGTCACGTAGACTCTCGGATAGGAGGAAATGAGATGCCCCGCACATTTAAGGGTGTTTTTCGACACGAAATTTTTTACGGTGTGCATAATACGGTTACGAACACGGAATAGCGAATAAACGAATAATATACATATTTTTATCCAATTTTTGCCCACTACGCAGAAACAACAAAATATAGCTACCCCGCATAAAAGGTAATCAGGATCATGAATTGCGCGACGTAGAATTACTTCCAACGTCCCCAGCTCCGATCTAACTTTATGAAAAGAATCTTGTATTCAATTTAGAGAGGATTCCGAAGAGACATTTTTCTCCGTTGGCAGCACATCCCCTTCGCGAATATCCGTAAGCCTATAAGTTCATCAAAATATTTACGAAGAGCCCTTCTTTTCTTCAAACCACCTGCAGTATTTTAATGCAGATCGATGAAGGACGCAGATGTACATCTAAGGTTTCCAAAGCCGCGCGCGCACGTCTTCCCTCCTAATGAGCTCCAATGTATATTACTTTCTGAATATACATAAATTTACCTTGTTCTCTCCGGAGAATTCGTAAATCCATATAAAAAAGGTATTCGGCATTCTAATATTTAACTTGTTGTTTAATATTAGAAACCCTTGAGAAAATTCATCTTATTATAAGAAAATCTTTAAAAAAATTTAAAAACTTACTGTAGTGAAAACTTAAGAGAAAAACCTAAGAAATATGAAAAATAAATTTGGACACTTTAAACTTTTGTTTAAAGGCAGTATTCAACTTATTTTTAAAAAATTTAAAGAAACTATAGAAACTTGTGAAGAATAAATATCAATAATTTTAAAATTTTTCTTCAAGAGATAACAATTATAAAATCATGAATTTATTTAAATCAAGGTAACCCTCTTTATTTATAATAAAACTATCAAAAAATTAGAACGCGAATGAAAAATCTTATAACGTTTTTATTGTATCCAACATAGATCTTACGAGAAAATGTAGCACCACCGCATCCATCTGGTGACGTGTATTGTTCACGGATGAATTTTATGTTAACTTAGCCTTACTTTAAAACTTAACAACATTAAAAAAATTTCATATTCAATGGAAATAATAAAAACCTTTGGGTTTCCTAAGATTATTTTAAAGTCAGTCTTGAAATATTTTAAAGTTCTCAGGTTACTTCAGATTAACCTCTTACATGCTTTAAATTATTTCAAAATTTCTTAAATAAACTTTTAATTACCTTTAAAAACCTTAACTTCATTTGAAGTAAATTTTCTCAAGGGAAATTTTAATCTTTTTTATTAAAAAATTTTTAATAGATTATCTATAACGTATATTTCATAAAACCGTTATAGATACAGACATTGTTCCAACAGTTTTAATTTTTAAAATTATATTTCCATTTCTCAGCGATCTCTACATAAATGATATGTGCCAATAAGAATGGCTATATATCTTCGTTTGGGTAAAAGGCTTACCTAAGAATTTCCTGCTGATCAGCAATTTTCTGACCTGAGTACCTCAAGTACTCATGACTCGACATCACTCTTGAAGTCCTCGACCGTTCCTCGAGTGCTTCCGCACACTCTCTGAAAGTATAGTTCTTCGCGCGATAGTTCTTCGTGACTCGAACCTACACATCTCGATTTCCGTCGAACGCAAACGGTTAGTAACAAGGATCGATGATGATGTGAATTTCCTTTCCTTTTTGCAACACGATCGACTGCATTAACGCGTCAGCGGACGCATTGTTTAAATGCATACGAGACGTGAGTTACGTATCAAATGAATAAAAGAGCCAGTGCAATATTTGACGCGAACAAATTAATGCAGTCAAGCATCACACGCTGTGAAAGAGAAATTGATCACGTCCCGCATTTGTATCCCTCTTCATTGGAAAAATTCTACCTACTCATGTTTGCGTTTTTTTGTGTAAGGTTTTTCACTTTTTTAATTAATTGAATAATGCATTTTAAATGCATTTTATATACATATTTTTTTTCAATAATAAAAACTAAAAACCCGTTCTCTAAATAGATTACTTTAACACAATAGTTCCAGCAAACAAGTTGATGTTATTTGTCGTTATTTAGTGATATTAAATAACATTATGACGTCAAAATGACGACAAATAGAATCAACTTGTTTACTAGGAGTACAGTTTAATTATTTATCGCATTTTATACATTAGGGAAATTAAAAGATACAATATAATGTCAACGAAATCTTTCTCTCTTTCTTTCCACGCGTACGATAACAATATTACTTTTAAAAAATTATTAACGCCATATTATAATTTTCCTGACAAACGGCGCTACCGTACGAATCCATTAAAAAGCCTAACGAAATTTTGCTCTTTTAGGATTCTCATCTTCTTTTATTCTGCCAATTTCCATTTTCGCCGCACATGTCGTCGCTTCTGTCGCGTCGTGATAAAAGTGTGGTGGCGAAAGTGTTGTCCGGGCATGTACGGGGAATATGCTAAACGCCAAGAGCATTCGAAAAGACTGGACCGACCCCTTTCGCAGAGGGATTAACAGAGTCATGGTACGCATGGCGTAAACACACGGTCCCCGCCGCGCGTCACGACGTGGGTTCCGGCGGCATCTGACAGGGGGTTGAAGACGGCTCCATTCTAGAACAGGATTAAAGCCGACAGGAGGAATTCGAAAAAGCAACCCTTGACAGCTTAATACCGATCAGAATCTAAGCCGGCCATTTAGCCCTAGAGACCGTCGCGGGCCTACGCAGAGCCGATTCCGGCTACCGCCCTATTTGCCTGCGCTTTCGAAAACTTCTTCTACCCTTTATTTCCCCTTTTTTTTCCTCTTTGTATCTAAATCCTTCGACTGCTTCATGGTGAGTTCGCACACAAAAATGTTTTCAGAAGCCGCGCCGCGGCGCCGTAAAGAACGCCATTGTGAATATACGAGCATGGCTGAGAAAAGGATTTGGTTTCTTCAACGGTTTCTTCGCCTTTTCATACTCCAATTTTTCGATATCGTGAGATCAGAATTGTCACAAACCAGGATTCTCATGAATCAAAGACTGCGATGTTTATCATCAAATTCAGATATATGCATTCGTGGAAACGCACCGTTTTTACTTGGTGCTATTTGAAATCTTCCCAGTCAGTTTACAGTAGATAAAAGTAGATATCACATTAAGCTTTGCTTTCTTATCTACAGCTTCAAAGGCGGTATATTTTGAATCCATTTCTATTTAAAGACGTGTCATTGAACTCGGATATCTAGGTTCCTCTTCTACAGAAATAATTTTTTTCTATTTATTATTGAATAAATTTAATATCTTATAATTTTTTACAACACAATTATCGTTAAAAGTAGTTAATCAAATCTGAAGACTGAAATAATAATTGAAATTAAGAAAGAATTAGATAAATTATATATTTAGAGATCATACAGATAAATTTATATCTATTCCTACAGTTTCTTACTATTAAATAAAAAAAGATATTTTATTTAATACGTTACAATTACTGCGTATAAAAAGTATTATTGCTTGAAGAAAGTCGCTTGAGGCTAATTGTAAAATAGAAAGATAAATTATATAAATACATTTAGATTGCATAGAAAAAATTTTTGCAAAAATGTATTTGCTTTTCTCGAAAAAAAAAAAAAAGAGATTCGACGTATTAGCATATACATTCGACGACATCATCCTATTCCGTGAAACATCGGCATTTTAGCTGAGTCACAGGTGGTGGCGTTATACGCATATTCGAAAACATCGAGACTAGCTAACATACGCACGATCTGGGTGATCCTTTGCGCGTATACCTCCCGGGATTTAACGAGGGATGGCTAGGACCTGGACTATACCCCAAAGGAACAGCCGGGATATAGGAAATACAGGACCGTCGATCTCCCGACGCGGAGCAAAGCCCGCGAGCTTACGGGTCTAAGCTCCTCTCGCCGACTGCCTCGGCCACCTCTCCTCGCTCCCGAGAAGGCTTTCGCCAAATCTCTGGCTAGCAGCTGCATTTCTCATATTCGTGCCTCGCAGTTGAAATTGAAGATTCACAATACAATATGTCAGGAGTAACTTGCGTCGGCCGTGACTTTCCTTTATTGAACATGCTCTTTGTTGTTCGCGCGTTACTGATCTCAGATTTCTTATTCATAAATAGTATCTGTTTAATGATTGAACTACTGATGAGACTACACTTTGAAAGTGTATGTTTTTTGGTGAAACATTAATAAAAGTGTAAATTAAAATATAAAAATCATATCAAATACTCTAAATTTATGTATAAATATATATATTGTAGTATAATAAAATAATGAAATAAAATATATGTCTTTTATCACTTGATGTTTTGCAAACGTAAGCAATGCGGAAAATAAATTTTTTTTGTCTAGCAACTATGAAAAATAATCTGAACACTTTTATATTTGTTTTACTCAAAGATACAGAATCAGCTGGCTAACGATCCTTTTAGTAGTCTGACTCATTGCACGCGATGCATGAGGGTGAATTTCCCAATATACATATTTCAAGTATGTATGACGCTTTTTACGATAAGATATTTCAATATTGACCCCTGTCAGTATTTACTAGGCGGCGCGAGAGATTAGGCGAGCAGTCGGTACATATTTGTACGGATTTCACTTTAGATGATTGTACTTCACCGATTGTCGGTGAAATGCCAAAGATACGCGCTCTGACGATTTCAGTTCAATATAGCATTTCGTAACTGGGAACTATCTAAAAGATCCATCGAATATTGTCGTATGCGCCGAAAACAATAGGGAGTTTTTGCAATACCGTTTATCCAGATACGATGAACGCTAAAGTCAGGTTATCTTCTTCTTAAAAACTAATTAAGAAAAGGATAACGTGACTTTAGCGTTTACCGTATCTGAATTCACGTAATTGCAAAAACTCCCTAATATTTATGCGCAACGAACGCTATCTTGTTTAGCCTAACTAATGCAATATATGTGATAAAAAATATTACAGAAGCATGCATTACACTTCAATAGGCCTTATTTATTCGATATGCAATTTGAAAGAAAAAAAAATCTTTTTGCAATATCTGGTTTTGAAATAATTACGAAGCAGGCTATTTAAAAACTTGTGATTATTAAAGTCGATTAAAAATACGCAGATGCCTTCTAAGATTCGAAACTTTTTTCGTTAATTAAATACAAAGGGATCCCAAACTTTTTTCGTTAATTAAAGGCAAAGGAATCTCGGCTGTTCCCCGTATAATCAGTTTACAGTCATTCCACTGGCGTAAGCTGCGTTTAAAGTCGGTGAGCATAGATGATGACCGCTATTAACGCAACGCAATTAGTAGCTATACGCTACCCGGGGAACCCACTGGTACAGGACAAATTTCTTTTCTGCAAAATTACTCTTCACTGCAAGCTAAGAGGTTGTTTTTACGGGTCTACGTTGTGTACAGAGAGAAATTGAAATAAATTTCTAATATCACGCTGACTAATATCGATGCTTACGGAACTTTGATATATTCAAAGTGTTAATGCAATTTGATTCTCGTAGTACAGAACACACAGAAAGATTATAAAATAATTTGTATCAAAACTTATAACTATATTTAACAATTTTTTTTTATAACGTTAACGTTTTAGAGGCAATTACCTCTTACAAATTTTTTTAAATTTTATAAAAGATATATTTGTTATTTTTATATGAAAAGTTTCAATATATAAATATAATAAATATATAAATATAACATAATAAAGATTAAACCTGTAAGAAACGGCAAATTGTTTCGAGTTGGCGACCAGAGGTTACCATCATCGTGCAAATCTTTGAAAGTTCAAGGGATCCGCAGGGATGACTGATCCGTACAGTTATTTGGCTTAGCGAGTCCTCAGAGCCAAGCTCAGTATATTGCGGACATTTACACAGATTTACACTCAAACACAAAGTTTTCACTGCAATAAATATTTGAAAGAAATATGGAAATAAAATACATTCTAATTTAAAAATGATAAAAAGAATGAAAGTAAGAATATAATCCATATACACTTTATAAATTCGAGAACGCTTGAAATATTTCTGGATTTCACGAAAACTTAAGTATCTCGATGAAAAATAATAATTGAAGAAAAGTTTTAAAGATGTATTTTACAGAAGAAAGATAGAGCTTTAAATCGGCATTTGAAGCTCTAGATATCTTTCTTCTTTTTGTTTGTACGATATTTTACTAAATTAGAAAAAATTGAAGATTAATATTTTTGAACTAATGCTGTGCTAAGATCGTTGAAACTTTTCATATTAATTGTAAAAAGACAAAACTCAGTAAAAAGATTAAATAATGTATATATTTTATTACATATACTTACATTGTAAAATAAAATATTATATAAATATTTTATTTGAGAATTATGGTTATGAAGATTGATTATGAAGATTTAGGAGAAAATATAGACGACGAAAGAAGGGCAAGAAATAGTTCGAACAGTACAGGTAATAGAAGAGTTCAGTAGCAAAGCTCGCGTGTTTCGCGACATTCTTTTCCGACGAATGAACAGGAATACGATTCAACGAGCGCGATACCATTTGCGGTGCAATATGTATGTCCGTATTATCTATCCTAGACTATGCGAGTTTCCGAAGTCAGCCATTCGCCGAAGGCAGAGGTCGTAGCTCCGTCGAGGTATCAAGTTTGATTATAGCCGCAGATTTACGTCGAGGAAATTGATAGGGAAAACAAGGTATATCACTAAGAACTTTTTCTATTCTCTAACCGGGCGCCATTATTTCGTTGAATGAGAACAGCGCTCAGAACAGGCGTTGTACAGCGAGTTTATGCAAAGTGGCTAATGAAAATGAGCTTTTTTTAATTACCGCAAGTGATTTAATATAATCTGATATAATCCCACTGCCCACAAAAATGTATAATCATGCAGCCACAAGAGTGTAATACGTTTCTCCCTTCTTACGGTATTATCGTAACACATAATCTAGACGAAGGAATTAATTTAAATCGACCGCATTTTTTAGCTTATATAGAGAAAGTTTTATATACAAATGTAAGTATATAATAAGAAGAAATAATAAAGAAATTACAGGAACAAGCACCTTCGTCATACTGCGTGACGTATGTCTTATACAAGTTTATATTATGACCTAAAGTGGCTCTTTATTGTCCCATGTTAAATGATCCCATAAAACCGTAAACGCGATAAAACTGTATACGACTCACGTGTATAGTATAAATAGTCCGCGAAGGTTCTTTCACCGCGAAACGAAAATACGTTCGCACCCATGCAAACGTACCAATCTCTCGTGACGTTCCGCCGCGCTTAAATCAACAGTCTAGCCGGTCGCACACACTCCACCGTGTGGACATTCTTTTTCTCTTCTCTCTTAACTTAGATACTCGCAAAGAAACTCCCCGTATCATTCACCATTTCGCGCTGGCACATTCAAGCACGCGTTCGGATTGTAAGGCGTACAAGAACGCAAAAAGATCGCGTCGAGACGCAAGGATATATCAAAACACATGTAATCTGACGAATACGGCACCCACCGTCAAAGTATTTATACAAATAATTACCACGGATCAGTGGTTCTCAGTCACGTATTTTGTAAGATTTCTTCGTTAAATAAGTAATAAATAATAAATTAATTAATAATTAAAAATATATTCAATTATTAACAAATATATATATGTATAATATACTGTCGCAAAGCTAATTATATCCGAACTGTGCATTATTATATCGATAATTTCTTCAAATTGTTGCCGAGGTGTCAGAAAATGTGGTTTCACACACACTTATAATTACGGCACTAATAGTTTTTATATTTTATCCGAATAATTAGTTTCATCATTGTATATATTTACAATAGCTGGACATATATTTGAAATACTTTTATTTTAAACACAATTTTGTAAATTGTAATTCAAATAATAACATTGATTGCCAACCTTATTTGAAACACAAATACAAAACCTACTTTCATTCTTTTGCTTTGAAACACTGAAATACTGAATACAAAATACAAAATTTTATGTGCTACGTTGAAATACAAAATACTGAATATACAATCATGTTACAAATACTGTTTCTCGAATAAAAATATTTCAAATACACGCCCAGCCCTGACAATAGCTAACTTGGCTGGACTTATCTCGAATTTCGTTAAAATTTTTTTTACGATATTATCAGTTGCATTTAAAAATGTAGCAATTTAGAGAGAGCCAAAATAAAGCGGAACGTGCGATATGATTGAGCGGTGTACCATGCCGACGTCCGGCTGGATCGAACATGACAGCACCCCAAGGCGTTCCAATGCTAATGTATTCGAAGATCTCAGAATGAGATACTTGCCTTTCTGCGTGAATGCATCGCGCATTGCTATTTATGCAGTAGACATAATACGTGCCGGCGAATACATCTGAGAAGCATGCAATATTAAACGGACAGTAGGGTACGATCACCAAAGGTGGCTAAACCCTTTCGTAGCTCCTGGGGATTTCGTACAACGCGACAGGAGTACAGGACCAGAGAAACTCTGCTGGCGCGAGTCAATGCGCCTCCCGAGGTGGCACAGACGGTGAGAAAGGCAACGGCGATGGTGGCTCAGGTAAGATAGAGGCTTCGTGGCACCTGCAACACCTGCTTGTTAGCGCCAGCGCGCCAACTTTCCGTAAGCGAGCTGAACGCTCTCTCCCTCTTTCTCTTTGTCTCTCTCTCTCTCTCTCTCTCTCTCTCTCTCTCTCTCTCTCTCTCTGTCTCTCTCTCTCTCTCTCTCTCTCTCTCTCTCTCTCTCTCTCTCTCTGTATTCTTCTTTGTGTGAGGTCCGTGCGCTTCCTAGGCTACGGTCGTGTAATCTATACACGTATGTACGTGCCCGCTGTCGCACACATATGTACGTACGCCGTCTACGATATTGTAACGGAATCGGCTGGGAACTCGACTTGCTGACACCAGTCGATGCAGAAGTACACGTGGCGAAAGAAGCGACCGCGGAATACAAGACACCGCATTCGAGCCAAGTTTTGCATGCGCTTGAAATTCTGCTGCGAAAGAAGTTTTCGATGGCATAAGCGTGCATAAAAAAAACACTGTTACTATTATCGATATTATCGATTCGGAAAGAAATATCGATTATTCAAATACATGAATAGCAATATCCCAGAATGCTGGCGGCAAAACTATTCGTTTTTGTCGTTTTATTATTAATCGCAATACTTTTTTTATTAATTCGCAACAAGAAGGAAAAAATACTTACGATGAACAATATTTTAACCCTTACCGTACTAATATGGGTAACTAGTGACCGAGCGATTCCTGTTCGTGCAAGTTTCTTTGAGTCTTTCGGTAATTATAAATTATACTACATTTTATTATTTTCCAAAATAAAGAGTCAATATTTATTCTAGAAAGTTGAAAGTATGTTGGTGAATTAAAAAAAATTTTTTGAATTATTTTGAAGAGGTGAAAAAAACGAAGACATTCTAGTGACCCTTGATGGTATGGATGAGGCACCAAATTGTAGATGGTACGGTAAGGGTTAAACTTTGCACATAGAAAAATACTTACGCAAGTAATATTTACTTGTTTCAAGTATTTCAAAAGCTTAGATAAGCAAATCTGTCATAAGTTTATCACAAGCGCATCATTCAAAATATATTCTAAATCCTATTAAGTTTAATACTTCAAGATTATTAAGATTATTAAATTATAAATCGAATTTGTTTTCCAGTTTGTTTCTATAAAGTCTTTTTCGATCAATTTTATAATATTCTTTAAAAGAAAATAAATTCTTTCTTTTAATATAATGAATTTTTGTAAAATTTGTAATAAGTATATTTTAAGATTAAAAAAAGATATTTAAAAAATATTCTTTGTTAAAGATAACTGTTACTTAAAAAAAAGAAGAACATAAATTGAATAATCACTTTTCTTAGTAATCACATAATGATGATTTTCTGTATAGGTTCTCTATAACTCGTGCCATAATGTCACGACCTATTTAAAGCCTAAAGTCTGCAAAGTTTATTATTTACACTGAAATTAATAATTCCATAATCACATGATGTAGCACGTGCCAGCTGATATTAGCTCCATAAGACGTAACTCATCGGCCGTAATAAACCCGCGGCAACATAACGTAAAGCGTAAAACGATAGCGGCGCGCACCGGCGAACAAAGAACGGAAGTTCGCGAATCGATTGTACGCGCTTCCTCCGACGCGACGCGACGCGACGCCTTCCTTCCACAGGCGGAGGTGCGTCATCTATCGCGATGCACACGCTTCCTGCGCGTGTGTGCATCTCTGTGCGTGCGTCGCGGCGGAACACGAAACGGAAATCCTCGCGCGCGTGCCTACGCGGCGCACGCGACGAGCACACCGGCAACATAAAGTCCCCGTTTAATATCTTTACGAGAGCCGGCGAAAATGATGAGGTTTCTTGTTTTTTAATAATGTAGCCGCGCGCACCTGAGCCTCGTAACTCTCGGCGCGGGGTCGGGGAAGTTGCCCTTTCCTCCCACTTTCCTTCGTGGTCGTCGTGAAAAAGCTGCTCGATTCGACCCCTTCGTTTTGCCACCCCACGTCCGACGCTTATATTCTTTCTTTCCCCTTTTTTTTCCCCTCTTCCTTCGCGCGCAAACGCTAACCGGCTCGAGGCTCCTCTTTCTTCCTCACTCTTCGTCGCGGATGTCGTGCTTTCTTTACATTCCACGCCTTCCACGTTACGTCTCTCTTTCCGCGCCGCTATTTACCACCGCGATTTTGTTCTTGTTGTTTCTACCGTAGCTGCGTAGGCGCAGTCCTGTGTGTTACCGCCACTAGTACTTTATTTTCTTCTAGGGTTCAGTAATGTGATCTTTTACGCAGACTTGATCGTCTTCATCGCCTTAATGATGTAATAGTAATACCTTACGCACACTTACGAATTTCCATCGACTATTTTAACCAAATTATTATAAGTACTCTTGACAAGATCTTATAAATAATATAATTGAAGATACTAACTCTAATGCTTTAGAATGTTCATATCATTACTCTTGACAAGATCTTAAATAATATAATTGAGGATACTAACTCTAATGCTTTAGAATGTTCATATCATTACATGTTTCTTCAGTTTTGGAATTTGTCCTACAGTATTTTCTATTTTTCTTATCTTATCTTATCTGCTATATACATGTTACATTTTAGTAGCCTTTTTTCGTATCTGTCGACGACTATTTTTGTTCTTATCCTCCGTCGTTACTTCTATTGTCTCGTAATCTTTATATTCCGCACTTTGTGACGCATCTTCGTGTCATGTAATTTCCTTTCTTCGAGTAGTCTGCTCTTAATATATATGTCTAGCTTTGAAAAAAAAACAAAAAAAAATTTAGCGTGTGGTAGAACTTCAGAGGCGGAAATATTTCGCGGAGGTGATGTCTCTACTTCTTTTTTGCGGGCGACGGCAGCACAAGCAGGGTAGAAAAACAATTTCGCTGCGTCCTCGCATCAACACGCGGAGCCGAATTGTGTGAAATTCGATTCTTCCCACTGCGCTTTTCGCTTTGAAAGCTGCTACGCGATGGCGGGCTGTAAAACGTTCGTTGGAACGTCGGCGCGCGTGGTTCTCTGTGATGCTCGATATTACTCGGTGTCCCGCGTGTAGCCATTGTGCGCCGACCGGTACGATAGTAAAAGTGACAAAGGGATTTCCTAGTAAATAGGGAATAAAGTATCGGCCAAGAGAGAGAGCTTTCTTGTGTCGCGGTTGTAAATTTGTTAAAAACTTTATTGTCGCGCCGTGTCATTAACTTCATTAACGGATCTTCATTGTCCGCTCTCACCGACAAGAGTGAGAACAATGTAAACTCATTACAAAAGAACAATACACATTACGGTTCGAAATTATCGTTAATTGTTGAATTTTATGGCCGCAGCATTGTGTAAATTGCAAAGTTTATTTGTACAAGCAGGGTGCTTTAGCGAAATGTTTGTGCTCAATTAATGGTCGCAATTAATATGCAAAAGAGCGCGCGCGTAAAAATAATAATGTATTTACTTTAAAAACAAATACATTTCGCTGCGAGACTTTTACGTGCAAAGTTAGTACAGAATTCGAAAATTAAGAGTTTATAATTTATATCTCCGAGAGAGCTACGAAAATAACATTTAAAATAGCAAACAAATTGAACTGTCCGTCAATATTTTGTTATTTACTGGAACATTTATTCTACTTGTAAATTTACGATCAATAATACTCAACGATGCGAGATGCAACGACATTGACGATTCTCGGAAAGCTTCACAGCGCGAGCGGAAAGATTTAGCAACGTTGGATCGACACACACGTGCTCTCCTGAATTTTTTGCGGAAATCTGTCACGAGCCGGATGAGATTTATCAACGCTCTCGCAAAGTTTGCGCATCACTGGCGCAAAAGCGGTCGTGCGCGCCTCGTTCGAGTTTTTCGGCGCAGTACGAGCATTTTAATTGGGCCGCCGCGCCGCGCCGCGCCGGGTAGAACTGTCGGAAGAGATTTTCCAAGACGCGCCACCGCCGTCGCGAAGGGACCACCGCATGATTTACAGCGTCGGCCAAGTGGGGAAAAAAGTGCCGCAGAAAAATCCGGAAGTCCGTCCCGCCCTTAAATCGCCCGGGACCGTCCGGGAATTCCTGAAGGATATACGTAGCCCCGATATATAGCTCGGCATGACGAGGGACGCGAGCGATAACGTGGAATGCACTCGTATCTCCCAGCGCTAGCGCGCCGGACAACTGACATTTTTTTTTTCGCTGACCCAAGCACGCGTTAAACTTTAATCACGTTGGCTCGCCTCTTCCGTCAGAAAGAGCTGCGTGACTTTGATAATGTGACTCGCATGGTTAGCCGGTTAACTTTTAATTCCCGCGCGTGTTATCGCTCGCCAGGGCAACTGAAATTTACATAGTTTTGAGTTTACACGCGGCGCCTTTTGTTGCATCCCTTCTCGCGCGATGGGGTTGAAAAATATATTGTATATAAAATAATCCGCTTAAGAGAGGCGTTACGCTTCTTTTCGGAGCTTCCGCCCTCATAATCGTTCTCAAACGCGCGATGACTTTGTTCTTTCGACATTCCCAGAAAGAACTTTTCGGTGTCTCCCACAAGTTCCACACGACAATACTAATCCACGTTTCACGGTTGTTCCGTTCGAGATCCGTAAAGCATGGAAAGCGGCTGCGCTCGCCGCGAGCGAGTGGCCTCCCCGAAAGTCAAAACGGATGATTCATTCATTCGGTCAAAATCGCTTCTCATGGCGATTAATGGTGATGGTCAGCGAAGCGGGCGTCAGATTAAAAGCGGTCTAAACGTTGAAATTTTCACGGGGCGGTGCTCGGATCGTTGACACGTAATGCGTACCATCGCACGCGGACTGCGGAGTACGGGGTTACAAAGCTCCGGCGCGGCATGTAGGACCGGCGTTTCGGATTGTTCTTCCCGGTGTACAAGCGGTGCGTACCCACCCCGTGGGCTGGGAACTCGTGCGGTGCACACAATGGCATTGTGTCCGGGTAGCATAATGGCCAGCGGTATTATAAATGAAACGTCTGCAACTAATTTGGGACAGGGCGTAGTAACGCGACCGGTACCGTTCCGAATGTCCGAGATGTTCGCGCGACATTGTATTCACACGTTATATAGAAGCGCATTCTTGCTCGACATAAGCGTGTACGATCTCGCGTCGTACATGATATGGCTAGTCGGGGTCATCTGCCTCATTCCGATCGATATGCTTTTGAGAGCGATAGGGTAAACTAGGGTATTATGGCCATAATTTCTCCAATAATTGATAAATAGTGCATTTTTGTAATCATTCTTAAAGATAATCAATATTTACAGTAGTTCATATGAATACACTGCTCAAAATAACAATATTATAAATATTGTCTAATATTTTTTCTTTCGACTATCTGCAAAGTTTTGCACGTGTCTGCTAAAAACTGTTATAATGTCTAATAAATTACAGTCAAGCTGCCCTAATCAACATTACATACACAATAAAAGTACGTAAATTGCAAAGTGACCTATAATTAATACTTTTATTTTCACTATTTATTTACAAATACTATGGCTATCTTTCTTAATATCGTGGTCATCTTTTCCCTAAAAATCAGATAAGATGACCAATGCATACTTTGTAATATTTTGATAAAATTAAAATTGTGTTAAGTATTTTCTCTTTAATTTCGATAGTATTTGTTACTTTAAGCTTCAGTGAAAGTAATATCCCAAATATTGTTAAAAAGTAACAAGAATAAATGTATGTTTTTAGCATTCTAAAAAACTATGGCCATCATACCCGAGTTTACCCTAAAAGGAAGAATAGAAAACGATTGGTTTAGGCTTACGCTCGTCTTTTCACTGTCTTCTTCTACATCTTTTTATTGTACAATATTATCAATTATAGTTTTATTTGTACCTTAAAACATTTCTTAAGACGATCTTAAAATAAGAACAAACTGTGAATACCGGCCTAAATGATGGATCTCATTATGTGCACCGTTATAAAAGAAATGAATCGTATGTGATATAAAAGCTTTAGCAATAAGAATTCTAATCGTTGATGCTTCTTTTCCATTATAGAATTCGTATTAAAGTTTACGGGGAATACGTAATAGGCAGGATCAAGTGGATTTAAAATTAATTCGGTCGAGGGAAAGAAAGTTTCCAGACTACGGACGAGTGGAAGAAGTTACACGGGGAAACGAGATTAGTTTATTTTTACCATCCAATTTAATAATTAGATATCATAATTGAACTAAGGTTCATCAAGGGGAGTACCGGCTGAAAAAGTTCGTTTTGGCGAGCATCCGCGTTTCTCAAAGATAATTACGAAACGAGCACTTAGCCACGTTCGTTTTCTTACCGACTTTCGCGGAATCCTGACGCTTCCGCTGGGCGAAAGTCAGATCTCGGGCCAAGGGGATAGCTTTTTGTTGTCATAGGTTTTTTCGTCTATCGACCTTCCAATGTCATCCATTTTACGGCGAACCGAGCAACCAACAGTACACGCAGCTGAAAAAAGATCTCATGGGACTGTTAAAATAACGACCGCGACAAACGTTTGTGGAATAGATTTTCCACCCTCCCATACTACCTCTCGCCACTGGCTTACCAGACTAGACTTCCGTTACTCGCAGTTGATCCTGTCGCGAAAGCAGGATCTAGTAGAAACATGGAGATAAAAAATTATGATATATTGACCGTGGTTTTTTTTTCGTTTTACCTTAATTACATTATTTTGTCTAATCTACAATAATGTTTTTTTTACATCATGTTTCAATTATATTAGATTTATAATATTTATTAAACAGCTTCTTAATAAAACAAATAGTGATACAAATAGATTATAAAAATGTTCTATCAGAAAGAAATAAAGCAAAACACGAATGATAGAATAGTTAAATTTTGAAAAAATTGATATTCATCATGTTTGTGCCCTCTCTTTTCAATAGCGTCTTCATTAATCTCGGTCTGGTTCCCTCTTTTTGCATTAATCGTTCAAAAACGTCAGGCGTTTGCGCCACGTGGCGGTTCAGTTCCGGATTCATCGATCGATCCTTCATCCATTTTCCAGCTCAAACGGCGAACGCCCACAGACCGAACATCCACGACCTTATTCAAAACGTGTTTCGCCGGTGGTTTTCACAGCACCGGAAGGCCATTCGACGCGATGAGCTATACGCGCCTTCCTGTCAGCGGCTAACGAGACCCGCCCCTTTCACCGTCTTATATATACGCACCGCTTTTCACCCAGTTGGCACCCCGTCGTGCTTTAGCCAAACAGTACCGGACACTTCCACCGATCCTCGTGCTCGGAAGAGGAAACTTGATTTACTACCCACGAATCACTGAGCATTTCTTTCTCATCGGCCCAGAGAACTTTTCTTTCACGGTCGTTATCGAGATAAGTTGCTCTTGTTTCCAAAGTAGCTGCACTTTGTTCTTCTGTTTTCGAGTACTGTACATTAGAAGATAAATCGAGATCGATAGCTCTTAATTGAAAATGTATCCATAACGTAAAAAAGAAATATATATCATATCATTTTGGAATGTTGTGATCGTTCTGCATTAATTAAAACAAATAAAAACAATTAAACGGGCAAATTAGAGTCACGTGCAAATTAGAGTTAGTGCACAAATTAACAAATACGATTAATTCTTAAAAATATATTTAATTATTTCAATCCATACCTTTCGGTTCCTCTCCGAGTCATCCTCGGTGAACGATGTCGATGTTTTAAATTTCAAAGGTTTTCTAAATTCTAATCTGACAGTCAAAACACATCGCTGACAGATGAGTGTGGTTCCCTCTAAGTGTAACACAAATTGATATCGATATAATAAAAATATCCAATTGAAATCAGAAAATGAAAGTATGAATCAGCCATACAATTTGATTATTGCATAATTTAATCAAAAGACAGTCAACCTTTACAAACTAAATATAATGTTGTCGCTAGGAAAATCCAAGTCACAATGATTTTTTAAGAATTAATCATATTTATTAATTTGTGCATTGACAACTGCGCGTGACTCTCATTTGCCCGTTTAATTTTTGTTTTTATTTAAATATCGAGGATCTATAGATTTTGTTGTTATGATTAAAAAATGTTTTATTTTATTTTTAAATAGTAACATAAGAATTATGAAACGTTAGAAATACTTTATTTCAATCAAAGTGACGAAATGACATACCAAGTCAATCAATTTACTTCAAATCACTTCCACGAATCATAGAGCATTTTCCTACCCATCATTTAACGCGGTGTCACTAAAGGAGCTCTTTGAGACACTCGCGTGAAGGCGCACGAGATCGTTGATGACCATTGGCGTTAATTAAGAACGCAAGTGTAATTGATGTCGGCGTGCAAGTAGATGCCAGTCGGTTAAATTTAGAAGTAGAATGCGAGAGAAGAGAGAATCCAATCGCACGATGCAAGACAATGGAACGGAACAATGAGACCACTCTTTCCAGGTGGTTATTACAACCCCGGAGTGTTTATGGCAGATTCGCTCCAGCGTGAGAAATCATCCCCACTTCTAGCGATGGTGGTAACCACCTCCGTCAAAGTGGTAATTAACCAACGACTCCCTCTCGTCGACGTCTGCTCGCAGCACTCTGCGGTAGCTAAGAGGTCCCGCTCACGTGCTTTTCCTAGGCGAACGCAGTGTGTGGCCGAACCGACAGGTACTTCTGGGAAATCGAAACGTGTCTGGCCGTTATTAATCTCGCATCGACCGACATGAAATATGATTTCAGCCGATCCCCCGCCACCATCGCTCTCCACGCGATCCAGGACTGGCGGGGAGGCCTCCGTGGATACCGCTGTCTAGGGAAGAAACACTTCTTATAATGCGAAAAACAACGTTTCCCCGATATAAAGCGTAACAGGTTGTCCAATGATGCGTTTCGAAGAAGTAATATTGGCCTGACCAGGGTCGACTTCACAAACGGTCCCTAAGTGGTACAGAATTGTTCCAAGCAGCATATGGCTCCGTCTTATAAATCCAACTATATTACGTTTATAAGCATTTTTAAATGCTGAGTGTAAATACGTCATCGTCGTGAGTGAAGGCGCGCGGTTTCTTATTTGCGGTAATCAATCATTCGACTCTCTCCACCTACCGAAAACGCATTAGCTTCCGAAGCGAACGCCAGCAGCACGAATCGTCGAGCATACATCATTTTTTACCATCGTACACGATGTGGCCGTGCGATTACCACCCTCATTAATAACCGGATTACACGCTTTACCGAGAATGGCCTCTTGCGGAATAAAATGCGCGTACGGTACGCGTCACTAAGCTTCGCGGCGGGGCATCGAGTGAGTTATTACTTCGTGCGCCTGTAGTACCACCAGAAATCTCGAATTCTGCGTTTCTCCCAAACTCTAAGCGCCTATTCTCTCCACACACCTCGTCCACCATGCTGACCTTTTCTAAAAGGTCCCTCTCCATTGGCTAAAGTATATCGCGTGAAATTCGACGTTACCGGACGTAAACAGGAGGAAAGGGATTTTAGGGTGTCGCCCTTTCTTGCTGACTAAATGTCACGCGTTTACTTATGCGCACGCTCGCGAATATAAAGTTAGCGTGTGCGTGCATATATAGACGCAAACTCGGCCGTTCCCGAGCATTCCCAAGTGGCATACGGGATCCGTCAGGAGCATTCAAATATACAGTGGTATTATTTACGAGCGCTTGATACACGGGGTGCCGCAGATTCTTCTCCGCAGAACAACACGTGTCTGCGGTGTGTGCGGTCCCCTCTTTCGAATCTTTCTCTCCCGCGGATTCGACCCGCGTTGCGTTTCGCGGTAGCGGAACCGAGCTGGATTTAGAGATAATATTACATTCCGGGGGAAGTCTGTTTCGAGAAATTTCAGAGGGTCGTTTAATGGACCTATTTTGCGGTCGCCAGTGTGGATTTATTGTGTGGGAGGGTCGATGGAAAACCGGCGCTGTACAACAGAATAATGATCTACATATCTGACGAAAATAACCGAAATTTATTCGTCGGTCTATGAAACTTTAAAACGTTATTTAATGCTTGTAGATTGTGCTAACTAGTGTAGCGCTCATGTCCTGATATCTATGCTAAGTGCTGTATCCTTCATAAAGTTTCCAACATATGACGTTGTAATATCGTAAGCTTAGAGCCACTTAAAGGATGCCTGATACATCTTGCCCCAAGAAATTATACTTTAAACGTAAAGCTCATTTAAACAGGATGAGTTTGGAGGTTTCAACCTCCCTTCCTGGATTCCCTCTTTAGCTACTCTTTAGTCCTCTCGAGCAAATAAACAGCGGTATTTATATGGGTTTCGTGCATTCACAGTGGCAGCATATCGTTCGAAAACTGTGAATGATTCTAACCACGTCAATGTAGCTAATGTCATCCACAAAATTAAATAACAGATTATTACCAATGCATGCGAGTAAGAGTTGTTTGGTTTCGATTTCTATAAATTATTATTAGCTTCGTTGCTGTTATGTTTCTTAACTCCATTCTGGATTTTAGATTTGGAGAATATCCATTTTGCTTGGATTTATGGATGTCAGTTGTCGATAAAAAATCCATGCTTTCCAGAAGGAAGGTATAACAATTAAAAGAAACATGATATATTTCACTCCAAGTTGAATTCGATATTAAGTATTTTTCTTATTATTATAATTTGAAATTTATATATAATTTAATATATTACAGCTAACATGTATAAATCCATGCTGAAATGGATGTTGTCTGAATCTAAAATACATAACATGTTTCTCAGTTGCAATTGTTTTTTGTATCGAGCTTCTGTTTACAACGAATTCTAAATAAAAAGTTTTTTAAATAACATCCAGAAATAATATAAATTTTATATTCCATTTTTAATTCATCTGAATAATAGTACATAAATGTGTTATTTGTAATATAAATGGCGTATAAATAATTTACAAATCTGTAACATTTCCAGCAGATTTAAGTATCGATATTATTATTTCTCATAGTATCTCATCTATAAATACAATATTCGGTTCAAATATTAATAAATCACAATAATAAGATAGAGAAGAGAGAATATATACCACTATTAAATATAACTAGACTGGGATGAAAAGGGAACGCCGCAGAAATCTCTCTCTTTAAGCACTTCCATGCCTGTGCGGACAAAGACGCATCGAGTGTCTAAGCGCCCTTCGACAGCCGAAACAATTAAGCGGGCAGGCGTAAGTCACGAAATTAAATGGCAAGCTCGACTCCCCGTCGAACGGTTGTATGCGCGCGCTGTCGGAAAGCATATGTCCGTGCACGTATATGTCGTAGAGACTGAACGGGATCGAACGGGTGAGTTCGCCTTGGTAAGTGCCGGACCGAACGAATGAATATCCATCCGTTCCCCGTCAGTGCCGAGAAATTTCAATAAGCCAATTCGGATAATGGATTGGCACGCACGTGCGCGCGGTAGGACGAAGTCTTCGTTGTGGCGTCGCGTCGACGTGCCCGCTCGTGTCGAAAGTGCAACGTTATTGTCTGGATCCCGATTCGTCTCGTTCAGGGTACAGCGAGAGGGAACGTCACGAAGTTCTAAGTGGACCGCTGTTTCTGACACGGGGTGCGCGTCGGTGCGTGTAGCCTCGCACATACGGTCGTGAATCCGTCACGGACTGTGTGTTTATCGGTCGGCGCCACGATCGTTACGCGATCGAGGAATCGCGCCGAACTGAGTATCCGATCGCCTCTCGATCAGTTACCAACTGACTGCAATTCTCGCGAAACAGTAACGATGATAGGCTGTCGGGATTTTGGACAGGGTTCCCGAAAATTATGGCCGGCTGAATACGGGTTACGAAGTCAATATGAGGAAGAGCGCCCGGAGGGTTGAATGGAATGGTGGGTGCGGAACGAAGGATATTGGCGTCGGAATTCACCTGGGTGAAAGCTATTGCGATAAGTTACTGTCGAACTATGTAGTTATATTTTATTACATTTAGGTGTGCTTGAAAAATGTTGATTTATTATATCCGATTCTCTTTTAAATTTATCAGTACATCCATCAGGAACATGAATTTAATTGAATTTGTCACAGTAATATACAGAGGGAAATATAATCATTTCTTAAATATCTTTAAGAATATCTTTATGTCTTGAATATCTTTATGAAACGCATCTCCCTTGCATTTATCGTAAACATATCGTGTCTGTCTCCTTTCGATAGCGAATCTGAAAATTACGATCGTTTTGATTTCGCTAAATACTACAAAAAGAGCTGTGAAGAAGCGTGCGTGAGTTGAGAACACGATGAAATCATGCTACGTCTTTTTGTCTGGAGAATGGGAAAACTAACAGTTACACGTGACTCAATATTACAATCGAGTAATATCGTGAGTACGCACGCGCTTGGAATGTAGTTATACTTGGAGTTTGTATTTAAAGCGCTTACTTTACAAATGATTTGCATATCGCCTAAACTATTCGCTTACTACCCTGTGACGTACGAATTCTACGTTGTTCAAATCACAACATGTACACCTATACTTGCGGGATGAATTCCTTGGTAGCTACGTATGTGAGTTGGTATGCATAGATAAACATACAACGCAGGTAACACATTGCCAGGACCAATATCGCGTTTACACATTATCTTCATGTAACTTTGTACATATTTACACGTAATTTTGACTTCTTACTGTATAAGTACCTTTTACGCCATTATTGACAAATTATACTTCCCCTATCGAGTCGAGCTTTTGCTACTATATTTCATATCTCGAAATAGAAATACTTTGCATTAATAGGCTGATATCCCGTAGCCTCTCGTAAATTAACCATATTTCAGCGTTCGATTATACCCGTCCGACGCCGCGAGGCTCGTTTGCATAGGAAATAAAGCGAAACGCTACGCGGCGTACGAGAAGGCCGCTTAACGAGTAACGCGATTTAGCAGTAAACGCGCTCTTTGTCACGTGCACACATTCCGTTTATTACCAGCAAGCGCAAAGTTTCATAAAAAAATTCTTTCGAGGAGAGTCTCCGTCGATCGGGTCCTCCGTAAGGCGTGCAATTTATTTCGAGCCTCAACCGACGGCACCCACGCGAGAGCGGATTTCCGTTTTCCAATAAAATCTCCGTCCGTATACCGTCTCTGTACGCCGTATACTGCGATGCCGCGTACACGTTCTGAGATTCCGGGTGAAATCAGATTCTCAGTGTTGCTGCGGAAAACATCCCAAAGCCCGCAATAATAGTTTTTCGAGTATCGCGTTACATTATATGATCGCCTACGCGCAATTTTGATCAATAAGGGAATTTATCTCGCGTGAAATGCAATAACCGTATTTTTTATTATCTTTATAAAATTCCGAAATATATATATGGAATTATTATATCATCTAAATGTACATTTCAGTTTCCCTTACATCGAGATGAATCGGCGAAAATATATGTGTATGTACAGAGAAAGAATGTCTTAAAACTAATTTATAGCCCAACTGTAAATTCTGTAAGAGATTTCACGGGCAGATTGTTTCAAGCAAAGATTTTGTTAATTTATTATTCATTATAATTTACATTTTTAGCTGTGATAATGACATTCAATACGAAAAAGTAATTGTTAATAATAATTTAAATAAATTTTTTATTTTAACACTGATAATAAAAATCTATACTCTAATTCAATTAATAAAGAAAAAATATTAAATATTCGAGTACGTAAACAGCTTCTTGTACAAAAAATGAAAACAAAATTAGATTAAGAGATTAGTACATATATTATCTAGGTATACATATATGACATCATCGGAATTCACAAAGAAAACCAATAAACTTTAGTATTTCTATGCAATATGCAACAATAGATTGAAACAGTTTGATGTTTCTTTTAACTCGATTTTTCGCACGTAGTCATACATCGCAATCCTTTTAAAACCGTCATATAAAAAGTTTCTTTTGAGACTTCCCTTCGTATTTTGAAATCAACTGGTGGCGAGAATTTCTATTTCTTCTTCTATACAGTAGCGAAGATTTACAGCATGTAAAACAATAGCATTCCGAAGGTATACTGTTGTAGTCTGATACGTTATGGGAGGTAACATTTAGTTTACCCTACTGACCGACTTCTTCTATATTTTTTTCTTGCGAAACCTAGGTCAGAAGGTCTAAAACCTTAGAAAACTCACGAAAGGATATTAAAAGGATCTCCTAACGGGACGATTGTTAAAAGACTCGGAAACTTACGTAATCTTTTCAAGTGTTACCTCCTACAGATTTTGGGTTAAAATATATGTTATTTCGGCACAAATTAGGTGCATTGTTATAGAAACAGAACACCCAAGAACTTATAAGTGTCATAAATTTCCGAGAAATAGTATATTCTACACATTTTAACTTTCACGAAAACTTTTTTCTTGGCCTTTTTTTTATTTTTTCCAACTTTCTTATTTTTTTCTCACGTACCTACCTCTAAAGGATCAAGTTAATATTTTAGAAAGCTTAGGCAGGTATTCAATCGATTCTTATTTTCAAACTGTCTTAAATAACGTTTTAATATTCTACTACGACTCTCAGTGATTGGTTTATAACATTTTCAGATTATACACTGAAAAGAAAACTTACTAAATCTTAATACATATTTCTTTGAATAACCCTTACCGTACTAATATGGGTAACTAGTGACCGAGCGATTCCTATTCGTGCAAGTTTCTTTGAGTCTTTTGTGGGGTAATTATAAATTATACTACATTTTATTATTTTCCAAAATAAAGAGTCAATATTTATTCTAGAAAGTTGAAAGTATGTTGGTGAATTTTTAGAAATTTTTTGAATTATTTTGAAGAGGTGAAAAAAACGAAGACACTCTAGTGACCCTTGATGGTATGGATGAGGCACCAAAATGTAGATGGTACGGTAAGGGATAATATTAATAAACATTTACTCAATAAAAAAATGGCAGTTAAATCAAATTAATGGCTTTTGTATCAAATAAATATATATAATAAACATTTACTTAGAAACTATTCAAACAAATATTTATTAAAATTTAATTTTTTTCAGTGTATTTAAGACATTTTTAAATATAAGAATTGACTATGAATACTAGTTTTAATCCTTTTTCTAATACAATTTGCACGTATTCTATACAGCGCACACTTCCAAGGGACGTCTTAAAGATGTCCAAAGGACATTCCTCTGAATTTTCTAAAGACATTCCCAGAACATCTCTCGCATAAAGTGTATTGTGTGGGATAGAAATACTTTCAATACATTCACGAGCTTGAATCGCCGCATAAACATTTATTTCCTCTCGTGGGAAACGAAGAAATCACAATTTCATAAATAATAAGCAAAGAAAACAGAATCGGCAAACAACATGTGATAACGACGGACGCCGGGAACTTTAGCGATAGATCTTTTTTGCGCGGGTCTAAGGAAGAGTTCATACGTGACTCCGATGTCCGGCGCGATTATTCAGCGCGGATCGCGAGGAACTTCGTTTCCTCGACACAGTGACCTCGTCAATTTTCGGTAGAGATAGTCAGTATCCTCGGAAGGATTCGAGCCTCTTCCTGCGGCAGCGAAGATTTACGGATGTCATAAAGCACTAAAAACGGTTACGGTAACTTCGCTCGACGTGGCAGTTTTATTTGCGCCATACATTCGGCGGCGACGGCGGCTGAGCGTCTACCATATCGTCGCTCAAAAACGTACAAAAGTAACAATGAAACGTGCGATTTCGCTCCGGGGCGTCGAAAGTTTTCCGCGGCACTAGGAACAGTAGGAACCCACGGCGCGGCGCGCAACTTTTCGCGAACACCTCGTGGCCCCCCTCGCGTTTACGCGTTACTCGCGGCAAGGATGTATATTTCCACGGCAGGCAGACAAACCGCACGCCACTTCCTCTCTCATAAATAAATATGAGCTTAGCCTCGTCTGTCTCTCTTCTTCTTAGACTGTCGTATTTGTCGACGTATGAAAAAGAAAGGCGACCGAATGGCGGGCAAACAGCAAGTCACGAGAGGAAATATCTTGACGTTCTTCCGTACGAAGCAGTACGCATCAGCTACCCACTATCTTCATTTCGAGAAAGATGTCTTCGATCTTCGATAATATATATTGATTTCGAAGTGAAGTGTATGTCGATCGTTAAGTGGCATTCCAAACTTCAGCTGGGATGAACTAATAAAAACTCCGGGTGCTGCTGACCAGATTCAACGTGGAGAGAGAGCAAAAAGTAAGGCAGAACGAAGAAGAGGGACGATTTTTTTGCCGTTAATGAAGCTGTCTCTCTTCTGAAATGGTCGAGCATTAGCGAATACTCAGTTAGCCATGGAAAGCGGCGCTTTGCTCGCTCGCGACAGCGCAATTACAATAAACGGCGTCTCTCGCTACCGCACGTATCCCTACCTTTTGTCTGTCTCTCTTTCACCTTCTTCGTCAGTTTATGCCGTCTCGGAGGATTTCCTTCTTCCCGAGCTAATGTGTGTTCTCACTCTGTAGGCAGAGAGCATAAGCGGCACGCTTACGTAGTAGGGTTGGAGCTTAAATTAAATCCGGCTAATGTAACCGACGGGTATATTAGATCTCTTGTCTGCGGGCGCATGTCCTCCCCCTTTTGCGTACACGGATTGGTCTGCGGAAGGGCGAGTAGGCAGATGAGATTCGAAATGCGATGTTGAGGGGAAGACGAAACATCTTTCTGGTGAAGACGAAACGCCGGTGATCATACCGCGTAATCCTTTGCTTTTTCATCCCTTGTGCTACGCATTTTGTATTCATTGACTTTTGCATCACATTTCCTAATCCTACGATATAATTACCCAAGAACAATTCATTTGTTGTCCCGTCGTAATTTAGTTGGTACGCTTTAATCTTGCGAAATCAGGAAATGCAATAATTCATGAACACTACATAAACAGGTAATTTATAAACGCACGCATATATATACATATATATTTTATGTAATTTATATTTGAACAAATAATATTTTTGTGAAATAGGATTGACAGTACACATAACTTTTAAATAAAATATTTTATCATGCACATTATTTCAAAGATAATCCTGAAAGCAAATAATATACAAATATCAACGAAAAAAGATTTTTCTTTGTGCGTTGTTATTCATAATGCGATCATATTAGCTTTATCATATAAATCTAAGCCTCTGAAGAACAAGAGAGCGTGTTTTTTGTCGAGTAAGTTGCTTTTTGACACGCTGCTGCAAAAGTATATGATCTTGCTGCATCTAGACATCTGTATATGTGCCGTCTATATGTGATATCTACAGCATGACGGCGGAAAGGTTGGCGGAGAAGGGAGACGCGAATAAGAGAACGAAACGGAGATAGGAGAGGATCAAAGAGAATCCGGTGGAGGTGACGACGTTGTCTACTGGCGCCGGAAGCTTCGTGATCGAATCGCTAATTAGCACTCGCTCCCAGCCGGAGGACTCTTTGAGAGTAGCAACTACTTCTCTCCCGTCGTTAATGCATTCGGATCGAGTAAATCCATTTTAAGCTCGCTACGCCGCGGCTGTGAAGGTTGGGACGTAAACTTGTCGGGAACGATTAATCGTGTTTATTTAAAGATTTACGGCGTGACCGATTTCCCGATTAGGACAGAAAATATCGGACAGTTGGAACGCATGCTGGTGCAGTTAAATCCCCCGAAGTGCAATTCAACAGTTAGTTGATCGTTATATAATAACAAATGTGTGAGTTCTTATGATATGATATATATACATGTATGTGTGTGTGTGTATAAATATTTTTCCCGCAAAGTAAACTTAAATATCTATCAAAGTGGTATTAGGAAAAATGATGATACCGACGTCTAACGCTTGTTGGACTATTGCAACCGTTCCGCAAAAAGGGATTTTGTCGCCCATGGGTGCCATAAACACTAATTCGAATCCTACTGGTTTGCCCTCGGGATCGAACGAGGTGGAACCAGAAAGTGATAAGACACAATATCTCACAATTTCACGTAGGTCTTATGGATTTTCACGTCCAAAGTGCTAATAAATTATTACGAATGATGACGTCCGAAAATTTACGATCGGCCGATAATGTTCCGTCAGTCAAAAAACGGATGGCGATACATCTGTTTTCATTACGTTCTTATGCTACTAATCATTTACGTCAATTTATATCGATTTAATATTACAGTGATTTATGTTTTTACACTGGCCATCAATATTTTTCACGTTATCATATACAATAGACGGACTAAATAAAATTAATTGCTCGCATTTGCTTGATTCGTGAAAAATTTATTGCGGCGCCTAAAAACGGATGCAGAAACTGTACGTGCATGGAATGCATTTCTATCAATTGTCCGAGCTATATCGGGAGCTGGGTCGATCGCGGTCGGACTATACACCATACACATATCAATTGTTTTCGGAATAACAACGAAAAATTGTTGCGAAAAGTTATCTCATTAACCAACGCCCTTGTCGAAATACTTGGCCAAAGGTGTACACGACCTTAGTCCGGTCGCTTAATTAAGCGAGCCGCGCGTATACACGTCTGAAGGGTGGAAAAAAGATCAATAAAATCGCTAGTCTACAGGCGACCGCATTCATCCGCCACCCCATTTCTACAACATATTTTGCAACCTCGCCCCCATATACGGGCCTCGACTGACCCCCCACGCTCCGTTCGCCACCCCTCGCTCTTTACCAGCCTCACGTGCTCGTTTCGTTCCCTCTCTTCCGTTCGCCACGGGGGTGGAGTAGGCGCGCGCGCGCGCGCTCGCCAGGGTACGCCGATTTACCACTAGATGGTGACGGAGGGCGAAAACCGTAAGCGGGACGAAGAGAATGCATGGGATCAGACAAGGACACGAGACTGTGTGAGAGAGGGTCGAGAGCGCCGCGCGGGTTACTTCCCCTCCCCTCGGCCATCTCGCCGTCGACCAACTGGAGTTTCTCGTCAGCCTGTCAGTTAGTGCCGTGGCGCCGTGACGGTACGGTGTTAGTTGGGTACGTTGTTCCTTACCGCGTCGCGTTTCCTCAATGGGCACCTCGTGGACCCAGTGCGAGAAGAGACGCGGCCGTCGATAGCCAGTGATACCGATATCCGCGCCGATATCGTCGCGATCGAGATGCCCACCGGTAGTTTTGCATTTTTCTAAATAAATATTCATGTAGCACGTAGCACGTAGGATTGTGTGAGCTTAGAGGCTTGTAAATAGCGTCTTGCCAAGAGAGGTGTACGTGTGAAAAAAATTTTTTTTTAATTTGTATCAATATTGTATCAAAGTGAGGAACATATATATATATATAAGTGGTCATTGGTGTGTGCGCGTACGGTCGCTGATAATAGAGCATACGAGCGGATATACGTGATACATTAACGCACAAGGTGAGCATATCTCCTTTTCTCTCATAACATATATCCCTTTTAATTACGCGGGCTCGTCAAGTGACAAACGAGATTGGAGAACGGACACGCGAACGCAGCTGCAACGTGAAAATTGTCAAAGGGTGCAGTGCGCGGGCGCTATCGATACCGTTCAAACCAGCGTGTAATTTCGCCATGATATCTGTAATTACATCGGGAAATTAGAATATAAATCGCCGACGGGAGAGCAGTGGATTTCAATTATACAGTCCGTAATTTATATTAGCGCGTATTCCGTCAAACAATCTGCACTTTCACAAATTTGTATACTTAAAAAATATTGGTGAAAACATACTTGATAATAATTTTCGTTTATAATAATATCTTAATACCAGTCATAAAATAAACGATCAAATTTTATCTTCAATAAGAATTAAAATTTTTTTGTAAAAGAAAAGATATTCCTTCCTCTACTCTTTGCCTTGTAATGAAATTAGAAAAATATTCAAAGCAATTTTTCTACGCTTACTTTAAGATGTCCCTCAATTTTATACTCGTACGAGTTCATTCTTTTCTAATCCGGCTCCGAGAAACGTCGGACGAAATCTGATTTCCCTCTTCATTCGTTGTCATTCATTGTCGCCTCGTCCCTCACTGTGGAAATGATCGTGATGAAGCCGTGAAACGATTCCATGCATTTCGACCGAGGAGTCAGGATAGCATCGATTAATTCTGTAAGCTCCATTTCCGACGAAAAGCGAATACGACGAAGAGCCGAATGGAAGAAGATAAAGAGTGAATAAGGTGGATTAGCGAAAAGAGACCCTCGAAGGGTTCGTCGACGACTGTTGGCACGCAGAAGGAAGGGGACAAATGAAATTTCGTCGCGGCAAATTGTCCGAAAGCGACGCCACAGAAATCACCCCGACGATTAACAGGAGCTCTCCTAAGACTTGCTAATTTCCTGCTCGGAGCGCCGGGCTAGGGAAAGGCAATATCGAATCGGAACTCCCATCCATTAGCGCAGCGATCTATTTGTTGGAGACGCCTTAAATCCTCCGGATCGAGACGTGGGCTGGTTCGCCAAGAGTTCTTTAATCCTCGTGGCCCTCAAAATACGACTCACGTTCCGGATCCACGTAGTTTCGAGGTAGCAAAATAACGCAACAGGCAATGACGGATGAAAGAGAGCGGAGGAAGTCGAGCGGAATTGGAAATGGTCCAAGGAAGTCTCCGATCCTCCATTTCTATGCGATTTCGATTCCTACCGAACCGGTGCCAAGTTCGAGTAAATTAGTTTTACGAATGTTTACTACCATTTACACAGAATCATTAATGTGTTTGGACGAGATCCGAGTAGGCTATTTTTTTCGTAAAGATATATGTATATTCATTATGTCAAATGTATTCGTGTTCCGTTGTGAAAAGCAAATATAGAAATAAAAGGAGAGAGAGAAAGAGAGAGAGAGAGAGATCATCATATCATGGTTACATCCATATATTTCAACGCTTTTGGGAATGGGAATATGAATTGAGAAGACATAAACTGTCGTTATGAGAAATCGAAGATCGTGCTTCATTCCGTCGAATGCCGAGCGTGTTCGATGTCGCGCGATTTTAGTGGATTTAAGCGCAGTCAGGAAAATAGGTTCTGAATATTGATGAAGGGATATGAATATATTCATAGGGACTAACAGTTTTTATTTCTGCAGCCAGGTTGAATCGATTCGCATTGATCACTCTTCCATTCGTGCAGCAGCCTTTCGGTAGACGGTAAATTCGAACGATTAATATTCGTAGATCCGTGTTCTCCGTTCCGTCGGGGGGTCACAAAGTTCTCCAGCCCGAAAATCCTTCAATTTCCTTCTTTCCATTATGTCCATGATTAGCCGACGTAGATCTTCGACGGCGTGTTTGACAGTCTCGCAATCTTTAGCCCCGACTTATAATATCTTCATTACGAGACAGAGCCTCGCAAATTTTACAACTCTCTTGACGACTTCGCAGCAGGATTGACTGCTGACAAACCGGTCGTAAATTATTATCTAGTTATTAATCCACACGACGACGGTTCGTTTCATGATCGATACTTTATCACCCGACGTGGAGCGTTCCGTTTCACATTATCGCGATGATAATGATAAATTCCGCTGGCTCGGGTCGAGCGTGCGAGAGAAAAACAATAAATTAATATCGACGCGATAAATTTTCCGCGACGTAGACAGTGACGTTGCCGAAATAATCGAAATGCTAATTATTCATTTGCATAATTAACGCGAATGCAGTAAAACGACCTCCGGTGCACCGTGAACGGTCCCACATGCCATTGGAGATTAACAGTAGCGTGCGTCCTGTTAATGTTCATTTTGAATATTAACTCCTCGGAAATGAACGTGCACGATCGTCGAATCATTATGGCCAAATTTAACGCGGCTGAGTGAACCGCGCGTATGCAGCAGCCGCTATGAATTTCCGGTGCTATCATTTTCAGTATCGCTTGCTACTGCGGGTATCGTGCAGAATCGCGATGACACACCATCATCATTGTAAATCTCCATCGTCATTCTGGGTATCTATTTAATTGAAATTTCCTATATCATGCATTTACGCCGTTATTATATTACAAGTAATAATTGTATGTATAAATTGTATGCTATATGCCAATCATTGAAAAAATTGATAGACAAAGTAATGCAAGCTATTGTTGATCATTACCGTACGATTAATAATAGTTATGCGGAAGCATTACTAAGTAAAAAGGTTCTATTTTAATAACATGCCGAATAATACATTATTAAATTAGAGATCTTAAAGTCGTTTGCTTTACTAATTCAGTAGGACTTACATACATACGATTTATGTGTCATTGACACATCAGTACACATTACTACATCAGCAATATACGTGCATGCACACATACGTACAAATTTTTTAACTAACTAATCTTTCATATTAGATATCGAAGCCTAATCCTAAGAACTCAACATTATTTGTTCATGTAACCTTTAGTTCAAATTAAGATTATTTTATACGTACAAAATATAAAACTTGTATATAAAGCAAATATTGTTCCGAGTCGATACCAGAAGCTGGTAATAAAACTAATTTTTCAACTTTTTTTCATTTTTGGCATAATGCGAACCGACATATTACCGTTTATATTTCAATTGTGAAAAAAAATTTTTTTATCTGTAAAGGCAGTTAGAAAATTAATTGGTAAAACTGACAAATTTAGAATACCTTTAAGGCAATGTTAACGAATGAAATATTTCTCTGTTTTCTTTATGTAATCGACAAGCTAAAAGCCGAAAAGTTCTTGGTCTTAAATAAAAAATTGATCATAAGATGAAGGTCCTTTTGGATTTATGAATCGTAACTATAAATCTCTGCTTGTGACTACTTTGCACCGCCGCTTTGCCTGGAACGTGGCGTACGTCGTTCACGGTTAATTTAAAAAAAATTCCTGTCCCTCTATTTTAAAGAGATTCCCGTTTCGGAGTAGCTTCTCTCAAGCTCGTTTCCCTGTCAGTGTCCAAACATGAAAACGAAACAGCGGGAGGGCCGTAGGCACGATGATGGCTCCGCGTCAACGAGAACGTAACAGCCAGCTGCCGGCGGATAGATTCAGAGGCAGTCGGGGGTCCCTGCACCTGATTGCTGGACATTCATCTACCCCCGAACGCAGAAGGTGTACTAACTCCATGGGAATCTACCACTCTTCTTCCACCCCTTACGTGTGCTTGTTGTACAATGGTTGAACGCGCATCGCCGCACTCCGTGAGATAATGGTTTTCTAATTGCCGCGCGCGACCGTGTGTAGCTGTACACCTCTCCCCCCCCCCTCTCTCTCTCTCTCTCTTCTCTCTCTCTATAGTTTCACAAAGAAAAAGAAGAAACTACGGAAAGGAAAAGAAGCGATGTAGAAAAGAAAGGAACGATTAGGTGATGTTTTTGTGCCATACGTCTTACGGTTTTCTAATAAAATATCCGTGTAAACGAAGTTGTACGAAGTTAATTAAAAACGGAAAATAATTCATAGGTTGTCTATAAAATGCTGACTCTCTTTAACTCGATAGACGTTTAATTATGCTTCGTATAACACACATGTTTTACATGATTATACCATTTTTCCGTTAAAGCAACACAAACCAGTTTAGCGGTGCGTTTTTTTTAGCTGAATTAACGATCGCTACTCGTTAGAACCGCTCGACGGCGATCTCTCGGCATCCAGATGACATCGGACCCCGGAATGATTAATAAAGTAGGAACGCCGGGTTCGACCATAGAAACGAGCACAAAAGTGGATTAATCATCGTATTCTGGATTGTAAGAACGCGGGCGCAACGATTAACGGCGATTTCGCGACCTGAGTCATTTGTCGGGTCAGGTTTTAACGATCGCTGTACAGGCGTGTTATGCCTTAATGCTTAACGGCGGCGGTCGGCGCTCGCATATGAGCCACAGAATCGATCCTCCAGCCTCAGTAAACTGATCATAAATTCGAGCAGCTTAGAAAGCAGGTAGAACGTCGCGGGTGAAAGAGAAGGAGGAAGAGGAGATCGTGCACCTTCTAGACCTTCTTGATGGCAGCGGCTCACGTTGCACCTTTCGCGCTCATAATGTCGCGGTTTTAAGTGCCCACGCGTGCTCGCTTCTTCCCCCCCCCTCTCTCTCTCTCTCTCTCTCTCTCTCTCTCTCTCTCTCTGCTCCCTTTCGCGACGAAACGCGTCAGGAGATCGAGAGAGTGAAAGGATGAAATATGCAAGACAACATAATGTTACCTCCTAAGGGATACACCTGACGTAGGAAGAACGCCCGGAGTGCCTGTACCGAATATATCCACCCTCGGGAATAAGCGGCCTGGCCCATAATTCATTCTAAATACTTGTATGCTAATAACGATACAGCGGAAATTTACTATTCCCAGGTATTCCCCGGTAGTCTTCCTGCTGCTTGCCCTCCTTTGCCTCCGTACTTCTTTCCGTACGCCTTTCTGTTCTTTATCCCTTTATTCCCATCGCTCTGTCTCCAACCGCCAACCATACCTATATGCTCCCCTTTACCCGTTGCTATCCCCATCCCAACCATCGCGAGGACTTGAAGAACCGGCGTATTAGCTTTACATTATACGCGCGATAGAATTTATGCAACGGCCGTGGGATCCGTAATCCTATAGAATCATAAAGTCCGTTATCTCGATCGTTTATCCACGGTGCTGCGTCTCCGCATTTCCGTACCGCGACTCTCTTCCTCTTACTCTGACTTTCTTTCTAGCTGCCATGAAAAGTTAGTAGAGAAGCGAAATTGAAATCCTTTTCTATGTGAATGGCCCGCGGAAAATGGACGACGCGCACGGATCCATCCGCTGAAACAGTAGATACACTTCGAAACTTGGTGGTATACGATCATATTTCGAGCCTTTATATCTTCCCTTTTCATCCCTCATGTTAGTGCCATAAAGAACGTTCGAAGCTAC
The DNA here is from genome assembly GCF_001594075.2 of Trachymyrmex cornetzi. Lineage (NCBI taxonomy): Eukaryota > Metazoa > Arthropoda > Insecta > Hymenoptera > Formicidae > Trachymyrmex > Trachymyrmex cornetzi. Next base: position 679,694 of record NW_017300244.1, read on the forward strand.
GGAAGGCCAGTCTGTTATACTTTGAAACTACATCCGTTCCGTGATTTCATTCTCATTTCTAGCACATCTTTTATATCTTAAATATATTAAACTTCTTGAACATCCTTGAAACCGTGGATTAAAACTTTATTATAATTATTTTTGAAAATTTTTTTAATTGAGTTAAAATTCAATTAAACTTTTAAAGAAATCTATGAACTTAGTTATAATAAACTTATATATCACAAATATAAGAAAAACAATATTAATTTTTGCTTTCAGAGTGAAAATTGCAGGACATAAGACAATTCTCACAATAGTCTAAGTACTTCGTATTAATCGTTTGGAAATGTAGAGCCATTTCGTAAGTGATGCGACTAACATGAGACTTTCTTAAAGAGAAAACTTCAAGGGATAAATTAATTAGTATGTCGTGACTCCATATTAGAAACTGCAAACAGGAGCGAATATTGCTTTTACTCGCAACGCTTTTACTCCCATTAGCGCTATGAAACCATAACCGTTTTCTAAATTGCAGAAAGCTTTTAGTCTTACTCATGTTACGAATTTGGAGTCTTTGTAGAAATTTGAATACGTTAAAATATATTATTGAGAAGTAGTTCATTTTTTAAGTTAAGCTCTTTTGCTCTAATAACACCTGTTATATTTTTACGTTCTAAAATAGATTATAAAGCGCAGGAGATATTGTTTTAAATAAAAATATAATCTTTTTTCTTAATATCTATTTAAAAATTTATATCTAATAAAGGTAGGATATAAAATGAAGTAAGAATGCAATCTATTTAGAAATATATAAATGTATAAGACAGCTTTCGCATATATTCACGATAAATATCATTGAATTCACTTGCCTTTTTAATATACTATAATTTATATAAGAATCCGAACATTATTAGCTGACTATTACGTTAATTGAAAGTCATCAACCAGCTTCACACTGCAGGGAATCATGCGATAAGAAATATTTTATGCTTCGAAAAACTACATTTTAAATTCAAAAAGTGCAGCCTTGGTTCTTTGAAGTTTGATTGCCTTCTTTAATGGCATATCAAATTTGTTTGTGAATCCTGCAAATAAAATTCTCAGTACAACCGGTATTACGCGCGAATATTTAACGATACCCGCTGTCCCAGAATATGCTAATCATGTAAGAATATAAGTATTTTCGAAATTACAAGGTGCGAATATTAAATAAAATGAAGAATATATATGGCATCTCGAATGTTGTTACGCCGAAACTTATTAAAGTTTCCCGGACGTGTCAATTCGCGTGACCGTTTTGGCGGCTATATGATGACTTTATGCAAATTGCAGGTCATCAAACGAGTCGTGAGAAAGAAGGAGGGGGAGAAGCGCGGTGGGCATTAAACGTTTTCTTTCTCGCCGAAAAATCGGTGACTCGACCAAACGTGGTGGTCAAGCACGCGTGGCCTAACAAGGCCCTCTCCTTTGCGTCTCACTCTGAATGCTGCGCTAACGAGTCCAGCCGGTAAATTATTTCGTAAAAAGGCGGCATTTTACGTGGTCCGCCGCGGCATCCGAGTTATAATTTCCGCCGTGGCGACTTTATAGAGCCGGTCGCCTCGACACGAAGCTCTAAACGTTACCCACAAGCTGCAATCAATTCCGCGCGTAGCTGTACCTGAGTGTGCCATGAAATTCTTTGATGACTGTGCGACGTTCTCGAGATGCTTTTAAAAAACACTTTGTGCATATGATACTTTCGGCATTCCCTGCTATTATTTAAATACCTATTATTTCGCCTTGATATCGTCATTAGATGGCATTCATATGAGTATGTTCTGTTGTATATCAAAGTAACCGGATTCATTGTTTCTGCATCCACGTTTATGGCATGTTTAACAGATAAAATTCTCTTGTAAAAATTATCGATTAAGATTTTTTTACTAAAATATAGCCACTGTAGTATAGTAAAACCGCTATATCTAAATTTATTTATTTATATTGAAAGAGATAAAAGGACTCTTGATATAAAAATACATTAAAAAAGAACAAAGGCTAATAAGAGTCAATTTTCGTGATAAAAATAAATAAAATAAAAGCTTTAAAAATAACACATCTGTATTGATAAGAATAAAAATAGGAAAATTACAAAGACAATAAGACTCTACACAATGTAGAACATATCATAACATGTTTCGGTCCATCGTTTTGATCCTCATCAGATGCACAATATGAAACGCAGGAAAACTTTAAATGTAACGTTAACATTTGTAATATAAATGAAATTATACGTATAAATGGCAATAAAAAATGATGAGAAGATGATCAGAGAAACTGAGTTGCTCATCAAACGATTGGATGACCGATCGAGAAGAAATCTCGTTATTCTATAGAGGACAAAAAATGTTATATGTCTTCTGACTTATGAGATAAAAACAAGTAAGTTACGTCTCTCCGATAAAAAACTCTCCTCTGCGTCAAAATTAAAAAGATCCATGTCAAACAAATAGATAATCGGTAGTATGGAATGAAATAAAAAAGTAAGTAAAACCACACAATCACATACTGTCAGATAAGTAAAATAAGACTCGTCATTTAGACACGACGTAATTTTCTTATTTTTATTCCTATTAATATATGTGTTATTTTTAAAGACTTTTATTTTATTTATTTTTATTACGACAATTGACTCTTATCAGCCTTTGTTCTTTTTTACGAGATTATTTGTTATACTCTTATCTACATTTTTTATTCTTTACATCAGAATACCATAACGTACTACATAGAACTTAATCGATAAGAAGTAAAAACTTTATCCTACCTTTGAATGATCGTAAGAAATCATTTCGTGCTCGTAATGCCAATTAATATCAATTAATGCCAATTAATAATTTTGTGAGCCTTTTGATTTCTTTTTTATCAGCGAATAAGCCATTGAAAATTTCAATTAGACGAGACTTTTACAATTTAATTGAATCTAAATCTTACCACACATATCCGATTAAATAAAGATGTTGATTTAATCAAATATAAATGAATTTAATTACTTTTAAGTATACGCAGCGTATACATTTAAATACATTAATACATACGTATTCTTTAAAATTTTTAATATTTGCATCATCGGCTCGTAAGTTTTTTTTAATCTGACATCGACTTTAATTTAATATAAATTTATATTTCAAAATGAAAAACGTCGTTAAAAGCGGCAACGATTTAATTAAACGTAAATTAAGTTGACAATCGTTTACAGTACATACCGGATTAATGCTATTACGACTCGGTGGTCGTCGGCACGGAATACTGAATATCCAATTTAAAAGTCTTAAGAAACTTAAAACCCCTTTCGTGAGAAGCACGGAAAAGCAGGTATGCGCTCTTGTCCCTCAAATTTATCCACGGAATAATAGATAAAGCATACTTTTGCCTCGACACGTTCACGGCACCGGAAGGGAAGGAAAAGTCTCTCCAGTTTATACCGTCTGCACGAAATTAGCATGCAAGTCCGTCCGTCGTTGTTCCTAAACGCCGCCATGAGTAAAACATTATACCTCGCTCCACGAAGAACGTCGGCAGCGGCGGCGTCGCGTGGCAGGACGAATTTTCAAACGTCAAGCGGGAAATCAGCTACCACAGTCCAAACCACCACCATCACTATCACCACCGTCACGGGGGCATCATTACCCTTTAATGCATGCGGACGTCCTTTGTGTCTTTTGAGGACTTTTCTCCCTCTCTTTATATCTCACTCGCCAGCTGCCCACGTGTGCCGCTCATTGGGCATACAAAAAAGCGAGAGCAAAGGGACGAGCCGGACATACAACGCGTGTCGCGTAGGGTCCATGGGTGATTCGAGGGAAGGGAGACGTGAGAGGACGGACAGAGGTGGACAGATGAAAAGAAAGGGAAGATTTTAGACAAAACGAGAGAGAAGACTCAACGAACTGAGTATACTGATAGAGTAGACAGGATAGATAGACGGTAACCAACCTTCTTGGTGGACGCCACTATCATGTGGACGCAAGAAGCCTCCCTTCATTATGTATTCTATTTCACTCTTGTATTCCCTTTTCTCGTATTACCCGCCTTGTCCATTGTCAACTTTTCCCATATATCTATATACTCAGTTCCTATACTATAGCTTACTTTTTTATCTCTATGACTATCCTTTTTAATCGTAGCAGGATCCCGATGGTTTGTTTTTCATACGAACTGACCGAAACTGACCAGGATGAATAACTCCGACACGTGTCATTGTGAGATCATTTATGACATTCTGTGAAAACATCTTGTTCTATCCTTTTATTTTATCCTACCGAATACATAAAATACCTTTATTTTATGTATCCGGTATGTTTCTTAAACTGGATTAGTCTTGCGTATATATAATAATAATAGTAAAATATAATAAATAACAGTAGTAAGATGGCGCGACTTTTCGACAGGGCAATAACCCCTTTCCAGAATATATTTGAAGAACATAAAACAAATCTGAAGATAGAATCTCCAGGATCACTAAAACACTTCGCTCTGTCTCCATCGAGGATCGCGGTAGCTCGAACAAGGTGAATCCGCTCCCCAAACAAGCGTGAAGTACCACCGGTTTTAGTAGGACAATGAATTATTCTGTCTCGGCGAACGTTTTCATTCACCTCTCTTGCGTCCACCGTCGAAAGGGAAGACGGCAAAAGAGCGGGCGAGAAAGCGACGGTGTGACAGACCCTTTTATCCCTGAGAAACCGCTCAAGGGTCGCGGTAAAATCGTCGTTTCGCAGGACAGTTTTATTACATCGCGAGATCACATCGCATCTCAGTCGAGCCGCATTGTGTCTACATTCGTCCCGTATTATGCGCCATATAGAGAGAAATTTCCGGAGTGACGTACATGCATGATTATGCGGAAATTATCCCGAATGACATCGCGTCCTAGCTTCGCATGTCGCGCATAACGGGAAGCATTTGAGCGTTTCTCGGAGCAAACTGCCAAATACATTTGTGTACCGATCCTCGGTTAGTCAACGACGCTGTCACTCATAGCTAAACGAGAAACGAGAGAGAAACAGTTCATTAAACCATTCGAGGAATAAATAGCAAAGTATATTTACTCTGGAATTTAATCGTGAGCCAAGTAATATGCTATGGATAATACAAAGTAGCGCAGATGAGTATATATCCTCTTTTACCTCTCTATCATTATACATTTTCGTAGAAAAAAATCTGTGACGGGGCTGATGCGTATGATTATATAAAATTGTTGAGCGTTCGCATAGGACCCTTTAATCTTTCCTCTAGTGCAGAGGCGGCGCATTGACGCACTTTTCGCCGGAGCGAAATCGTTTTACTAGAGCGCCTCTGATCGGCAGACTGCTTACGGATTCAATTACGCCGGGTTATCGACTTTGTGACTACGATCCAGTCCAATTACAGCCTTGCGCGAGCAAGGAGAAGCGACGATTAATGGAAAAAAAATGGTCGCATCCGGCGATTATAGATCGGCATGGGTCACAGTTAACTAGCTCGTTCGATCGCGAAAGGTAGTAATCTTGTGATTTCGCGTCTCAGAATTTTATGGCGCTACTTAAGAAAACGGCGGTTTTTCTCACTCGCTTAACTTGCTTGCCGTTATTACATCGTTTTCTTTCCGAGACACGAAAATAATTAGTCGATCATCGCTTATTTGCTTCGGTCCGCTTCATCTCGTTCCAACATTCATTACCATTCGCGCGTATATGTACATTCCTTCTATTTGAATACTTCGCTATTAATTAAGGCACTAATTTATTTACCGATTCGTGTATTTCCGTCCGCGTAGCGAGCGTATTTCCGCACTGCACGCGTTGCACGATCGCACAGCATTGTCTCACGCGCAATTAGCGTGCACGAAGCGCGTTAGCCGATCCGGGTGCTCGATTACGCACGCATCTTAATTTAGCGGCGCGCTTGCAGAGGCAATTAATGTCCGTACGAGTTCCCGTCCCGTTGATTTTAGGAGAGGCGTGTGCCACCGCGCTGCTCCCCGTTTCACCTCGTTCCCCTCGTCTAACATTATGGATGAACGGTCGAGCCTTTATTAATCCCGTTATACGGTTCGGTTACTGAGAATGAAACGAGGAGGTCAATCAGTAGTAATTGCTCTTCCGGTTCGGAGATTTTATGCAGAGGCGCGACGTGAGGTTTAATCCTTGACCCTCCCTGTCTAGGTTTAGATATCAGGCTGACAAATATAGAAGATATTTGACACCATACTATCTTAATCTTACTAGAACAAGGTCGCTTGATCTTCTACAATCTACATGACTGTGCTAGGAAATTTCGATGCTCACTTTTCGTTAACCAAGATTAGAATGTAACGAATTATAATCAATTATTTTACAAGTATATTTTACAAAAACTATTAGTTTAAATCAAATTCTCCATATTCGACAGTCCATCTCTATCTCAGTCACATTCGACGCGAAATTCGATTCACCAGACTGTAAAACGCGAAGACACCAGAATCCTAATCGTGAAACGTTTTACGATTGATCGATCGCGCTTCATCACGTGACGTCGACTAAAGGAGCACGAGAAAAAGAGAATCGGAAGCTACCTCCGCTACCAGTCGTCGGCGCTACCCCTGTTCAAATAATAAGTCCGAATGGAAGTTAGATTCCAGCGCAATTGCCCGGGGCAATTCCACTGCGGCTCGCAATATCCAAGCTCCGAAGGGTTGCGCGGGGAGAGGCAGGGGCAAGACAGGCAAAGAACTCGGGAGGCTTTCTATCGCGTTTCGCCTCTCGCCGAGCTTTCGGGGACTTTAATCGCTTTAACTGCTTTTTGCGCGCCGGGGGACTCCTGACGGACGGGCGAGTGAGCGTGCAGAGCAGAAGGAGTTAGAAAAATAGAGGAGGTAAAAGTGGAAAAAGGGGAGGATATGGGATAGACGCTCATTGTCGGATGTGCCGCGAGAGGAACGACTTTTCTGCGGATCCAGCGACAATAAGATCGTCATACGTTTTTCGTTTTTCCTCTTCATATCACCGCGCCTTGGCGCGTGCGCGCTCTCTCGAGAGAGAAAAAATCTCTCTATCTTTCTCTCTCTTTCTCTCTTCTGTTCCATCCTTCCAGTTTCGGTAGCAGACCGTGCCACGGGACGAGCGTGACTCGTTACTTCCTCGAGATCCCTCCAGAAAACCTCTTCTGGAAGTTCTTTCTTCCCGGCCAAACTCAGCTCTATTGTCGGATCATCGTGACCCTATTGAATTGAAACCCTCGTGAAGGAAGTCATCGTTGCCGGTCGACGGGGTCCGGCCGTCCAACTTTTCTCCTCCTTTTCGACATTGCGTCGTCGTCGGTGTTGTTGCCTTAGTGTTGTCGTTGTTGTCGTCTCTCGTTCTTGGGTCGAATAACTCGAGGGGAACCGCAACGAGACTTAAATCGATATCACCTTTTTGCTATTCCATCGAAATATTGAGGCTCAAAGTCGCAAACCAGAGTAATTAGGGGGACTTTTGTGTGGACAAATAGAAAATAAGCATAGAAATGAAACGTACCAAAAGATATGCTACAAGAATACATAATGTTAAGCATAATGTGTTTTGAATAACATTTTAATTTTTTAGTGTTATATACGTTACAATTGGTCAAAACCTTTTATTTTATGCAATCGATATAATAATGACTAATAAATTTTGTATAAAATAATTAATTTTGTTCAAAGCGGACTTAGTACTTAATAATATTAAATGAAAAGTTTTGCAAATATATTATTTTAATTTTATAAACTGCCACGCACTGCTATATATATCGCAATAAATTATTTACAGATTTTTAAGATACTCATTAGCTTCACTATAAAATGAATGATTAATCTAATTTGAAATACATATTAATTTCAGCTTCAGTTTATGACGTTTCTTTAGTATATTGCGTTTCTAGTCCGACAAACTTTATTGGTATGCAGGTTTTAAAACGGAAATAATATATTTACAAAAATTTGCATTTAATATTATTAAACACTAACATTCGTTTTGACTGAAAATAAGATTATTTCTATTAATTGATTTATTTTCGTCGGATTAATTTCAATTTATAATGTTGTATAATACATTCAATTTATAATGTTGTAAAATACATGAACCTACATACATACATATATATATATAATATTAAAGATATTAACAATTAACTTTATTTAAAAATATTGCTCGATAATTAGCAATTTCAAATTAAATTTATATAAAGAATTGTACACAAAAATTAATTTTTATAAATGTTGAATTCAGAGATCTCAAAAAATATAATCATGAATATTTTTACAAAAAAGACTTGAATACGAAACAATAATTTCTTCCTGCATTTCACACTTTTAACGACAAAGGGATTGGAGTTCCTTTCGTTTTGTTCGCATAGGGGATGAAACCTCGAGGCTTTTCATGTCCTGTTTCCCGCCGTGCCGTCAGACGTACAAAACGGAAGGACTTAACCGCTACACCTGCAGGAACCCGTAAGACATCCCAAAGTTTATCCGGCACGGCCCTTTCGGTCGACAGATCAAACGGATATCTCTGATAATCCACTTAGACGAGGCAGGGAGTCGCGAAAATGTAGGGAGAACGAGGAAGAGCGGTAATAGGACATCCCGCGGTGATGGATCTGATGAAGGTGAAAACCGTAGACCTCTTCGAATATCCTACCGAGCGTGAGCTCGCATCGACCGGAATAAAGCAGCTTCTTTCTCTGGGGGCCCTATGGCCCCAAAAGTCAGTTATCCTCCCGAGGCAACATAAAATTGGGTCCACGACAATGAAAGAGAAAGATGCCCCCTTTAACATAAATGTCCCTCGCTTCAGCTGCGCCGTATTATGTATGGCCTGACGACCCGTTCGATGTACCTCGAGGGGGGGCATATACGCTACTCCTGTGTTTAAAGCTGGCTTATTAATTCGCAGCGTGCACCTTTTGTCCTCTTTCTTTCTCTCGTCGACGAGCACGCCGCTCGCACAGTTTACGGAGGCGACGTTGAACGACGAGACGCGAATCCGTGACTCGGTTTATGTGAGATCAAGCGGATCACGATGGGACCTCTACCTCTGCCTGCGCTCGTGATCGAATCGATTTCGCGCCGATTGCCTCCGTCCTGTTCCCATAGCGAGAAACGCGGCTTGCACGATCGCGTCGGGTACACCCTTGATTCATGCTCTACACGAACATGCCTTGCTTTTAATAGCAGTCTCTGATATATTGCGTCATGAAATGTTTTAGCATCAAATATAACAGCTACTTGTAATAGCTTGTTTGAAGAAAAAAAAATCATAAAAAGTTATCTTTTCGGAAAGATATGTATGATAAAACGAACGATCGCTCTACAAATTAAAGATATATAATAATAAACATTTCTTTGAAATATGAAACATACATATAATATATTATGTATCTTCCGGCGGATCGTATCGAAAGAGTTACGCATTCGACGCGGACAACTTAACGGAGCAAAGAAAAGTAACATACGTAAAATATAGCGGAGATCGCTATCGTCAAAGTGTAACGAGGACAGAAGGAAATATGAAGTTTCGCCCTGAGGGCACGGTCTAGCTCAGAAACGTTCGTTCGACAATTCCTCGAGGCTCCTAATGCTCCCTGAAGCGTATCTAACATTGATTCCAGCCCTGCAAAATCAAGGGGGATTTCGGGGCTTTGTATATGTACTAGTCAGACCAATTCAACTGCACAACTACATCTGCCTAGATAAAATTCCTTGGAACTTCCTCCTTTATCGATCCAACGTCCTTTTTCCATCAAATCTAGCCTGTCCCATTTACGATAGCACAAAAATTACCGCGACATCATGATGTCATGACCTTCAAAATCGCGCAGACGTTACCGTGAAAAGCTCGTCTTTATTGTGATTTAACTTGGCAATAAATATCACTCAAATATATATTATAATGTTAATAACTGATTTTTCAGATACAACGAAAATTTTTCCATAATTCTTCTTTCGGCATAAAATATTAGAGAATCGTAAAAAAATTTATTCTAGATTTTGCATAATACACCAAATAATTTTGCATCATCCTCGGTTGAACAAAAATAGCTACAAAAGTTACAACAAAACTATCGCATCTTCGGTAAAAGCGCGACTGTAAGACCATCTCACAGAAATTACCGTGAAAAGCTCGTAATGGCCGTGACACCGACAGTCAGCCGTTGAAGATGTTCCGTCTGGATGTCCTGAATGCATCGTCAGTCGGGAAGCACGTTGAGAATTTTATTGACGAGGACAGGGATATTCATGAGTTGCCACGTATACTCATTTCAAGAAAAAATGTCAAATAAAAGTCTCGTGACAATAAAAATGGTTGGCCCGATTCCAGATTCTTGAGATTTCTGCGAGGAGCAGCATTCTCTTATACATCGTCGGCGATTCTATAAGTAACGTTGTCACGAGACGTCCACTCGTAATATACTACGATATTTTTAATAATCGAGCTTTCCTGTTTTGTTCTTCCGCTTTCACCATATGATGCATGGAGCTTTATTCCATATCTACGAACGCTGAGATATGAGAATGCCGTCGGAGAATAAATATTTCCGATATATTCGGATTGCGTACATATAGCGTGCGATATTATTAATAAAATGGAAGAGAAGAGAGAAAGCATTCTCTAACACAAAATAATAAACTAAATTATCAAAGTTGTAACTATGTGAATACATTTGTAAAATGTGTAACGAGAGCCACGCGTTGCATTATAATCCTTCTACTTCCGCTTTCTACTACAGCAACAAAGTTTCGCGTAGCGCTTTCGCCGCTAGAATTATCGCAGCTTCTGAGTAAACTGCAAGGCCAAACGTTGCGGCTCCAAAGTTCGCCGGAATTCTGCGCTCATTATTAACGTCCGCGTAGCGACGTGACGCGCGCGATATTCAAGCCCGAGCGTTGTTACCCCAAAATTAACTGCAGGCCAATCCGGAATTGCGCCGCGCAGGTGCGGTTTTACGGGGTGAATTTGTATGTAAACAGGCTTCGATCCATCTCCATCAGCAGCCGGGCCCTCGGAATTGGAGTTCGAGAACCGTTTGGCTGCGCCGTTAACGGAAATTAATGTTATGAACTCAATGTGCCACCGAACCGGACGTGAATTGATACGACTTTGCGAACTGCGCTTATTCTGCGATTATGAATCCCATGAGCCAAATGCGTTCCTTGGCAAGTGTCGTACTCGATTCTTGAACATCATCGAAGCCTCGTTATGAGCCAGCCTAGACTATATTTCAATCTTCCTCATCTCCTACGATCTAACATTTGTGAACAGATATCTGTGAAAACATTTGTGAATATTCAGTCGCAATTTCTTATACTTTATAATTCATGAACGCACTTTAACAATATTTCGTTTTCTTTCATTTACTCTCTAAATCTGAATCAGTGGATAATCATTGATATCAGTGCCAAGTATGTCACTGATAATCAGTGAATTAAATATGAGATCCCTAACTTAGCTAATCTTTATTATGTGATCTAACTAACCGTGTTTTAGTGCTAAAATTCAAAGAATACGGTATTGGAAGATTGAAATTAACGTGCAAAGTCAGTATTTTAGTTATATACACAATAAAAAATCGTGCGTCCATATGTAGAATTTTTCTTATGTTACCACATTTTGATTATTACTTCAATGTAAAATAAATATACAACCGATATGTTATTATTTTTGTAACATTTTGATGTGTTAGATTCATGTCACCTTTCTAACTTAACAATTGCGTATGTCAATTAAAAATGGAATGTTATTTCGAGTGTTTTTAACACAATTGTTTCAATTAATTTATATATCTCAAAGTCAATTTAATATCTAAGAATTTTTTCATTCACATTATACCAACAAAAATGTTTTATTAACTTTTTCTTACGAGTTACTGCAACTACTCTTCTATGTACTCTACTTACTTTATACGTCAATTTTAAATCACCCTTAAAGTCAAAATAACAAATATAAATGTAAAGTATTGTGTCAATTATTTAACATTATTAGTTCGTTAATAAATAACACAAGACGAATGTGTTACTTTAACTTAAAATTTAAAGTGGATCTCCTGGGACATGTAAAAAATCTTAAAATTAACATTCTTTTTTACTGTGTAATGCTCAAACATTCTTCCTTTTTTAGTTGAACTTCACTGATTATCAGTGCCAAGTATGCCATTGGGTAATTAATGGCTATCCACTGATTCAGATTACAGTATCTATAGTTTGCTAATTTTTAGCGGGATAGAATCTCAACAGCCACTTATCACAAAGCCACGACCAGGTTCTCGTGCGATTGATGCCGCGAACAGAAAGTGGCTGACGGCAGATTAGATGGAAATTGCATCGTCGAGAAACAATTTAACTGTTCGTATTTGTATGTAAACAAGCTTCGATCGGTCGCCGTCCCGCATTCGCCGCGCGGCTTACCCATCGCGACGGGCGCTTACCCCTAGCAAAATCGTTGACGGAAATTAACGATATTAACTCAATACGGCGGGGCGCCGGATGCGAATTGATATAACTTTATAGACCGCGTGCGCGGCAACTCGCACCCCGGCGATAATCTGCAGCGAGACAAATGTACCTCCGCGAAATTCCGACCAGTTCCCGACTGCTGCCGTTGAACCGAGTGGAATACGACAACGGGCGGGCACCAGCTGTCCCATTTAATAGAGCAATAAAGACATGAATGGAGCTTTGATTTATGTGCTTCCTATTATATTATCAGTTCTGACTTCCCGGGATAACGTAACGTTCGTACGCTACAGATTTTAGCTACGGATTCGGTACGACACCTGATTGACTCACAATAGCGAGCACACGGGGTTTTCCCCCTTTTGGCTCTTTGATGTTTTTCCCCGTAGAACCCCGCTCGGAAAAAACGCTCTAGGGAAGAACTGCTACGTAAAAAGATAAATTTATCTTCTCGCAATGCGCAAACTATGCGTGCAATATGTTACGCATTTCGCGACACGCTGGCTAAAACGCAAAGATATCCCTTCAAATTAATCTTGTCACTGATGTCACCACACGTCGTCGTTTCTGTTCGAAAACTGCCGGAGCCTCCCCTAAATTTTCCGCGACGTGGATCATCGCGCGCACTTTGAGAATAGTGCAGAGTGAAGCACGCGGAGACGTGTATAACTGGTTCCCTATGGCGTCCCTAAATACCTCGTACATGGTACTGACATTTTCACGCAACGCGTGGTGACATCCGTCATCGTCGACTGCACGTAGAAAAGAGAAAAAAATGAGAGAGAGGAGAAAGAGACAGACGTACGTTCGCAAGACCCTCGTTTAACGATCCACCTGTCGTCGAGCGAGTATTAGGTATGACTCCGTACGGCACGTTCTAAAAATATGACGCCACGTGCTGCGACCGTGGCAGAAATACCGAACACTTTGGCCGTTTACGCCATTCGGGATCGAGCATTACGATCCATCGTTCTCACATGATGCAACGGAATCGCTTTTCCTTCCTGGCGGAATCGCCTCTCCGTCCTCTTCCCGCTTGTTTACCCGTTCACCAGTCCGTTGCTGGTGAATTACCGGTTCGTTTGCGTGCTGGCGCCTCCGCAATGATTGGGTCACTGCTCGGAAGTCGTGTGTCTCGGCTGTCTCGAGTCGGTCAAGTGTACGATAAATGCAAATGAAGGAACAAGAATCTCCCCATCATCCGAGCGCTCTGCGTTATCCGGGTTATCCCACACGCACAGGAAACTCGATGCGCTCACGCTTGCAAACAGACGAGTCGGTATTTTAATAACGCGGAAAGTCAGCAAACGAAAAATCTTCGCGTCGTGCATTTACGAGCGCGATGCACTCCGGGACAGATGGAAATCGCCGAATTATTTAAATCCTTACTTTTATGGCCAGGACGTGTACTTAAACCACTCGGGAGTTTCAGCTTTAGTCCCATGTAGATTAGCAGAAAAATATTTCCACTCCTTTCTTCTTTCATTTCCCGTTCCCGGACAGTTCTGGTCGCACAGGATATTTTCCAATGTGTTATTACAACGTTGTTAATAGCATGTTATTAATTCACGTTCTCTAATCTGAGATCACCTGTGCCAATCAATAACAACAACCGGTCCACCTACGGGGTGACCAAGTACCACCCCGTAGAGACTGTAGAGAGTGTAATTGATATTCGAGACACTACCGGACTTACCATACCGGATTATGTAGTTACACGTGCGCAAATGAGAAATATTGTGGGCAGTTTTCACGCTAGATAAAATAATCGGTCGTTTTATTATAGTTTTATTATAATTGTAGGAGAGAGTTAGATAGATGGATAGATTTAAAACGCTCGTGAATCGGATTCTCTCAAGCGGTAAAAAGCAATACATAACTAAACAACAAAATAAGAAAAATTGAAAGCAAATACATCAAATAAAATTACAAAAATAAAGATAAAAAGAAAATAAAATATAAAAATGGAAAAGGTGAACATTGAAAAACAGAATATCTAATAGCATGCACAAAGTTGAACTATAACATACTAACAGAAAAATAAGCCGAAGTAAAACACAAATACAAGATAGATACATGTCATTATTTATTAAGCGTTCTGGAATCTTCTCAAGCGCTGAAAAAACAATACAAAATTACATGCAACAGAATAAAAGGTATTAAACCCAAATATATAAAATAGAGTTATACAAATAAAAAGATGTAGAAAATAGAAAGAGAGAGCGAGAGAGAGAGAGAGAGAGAGAGAGAGAGAGAGAGAGAGAGAAATGTATAATGGCACTCTGCGCGGTTTGCGCGAAGATTATTGCTGCGTTTAAATTCGTAATAGGCCGTTAATTTCGAGGTTTCGTTTGCTCAGCTGCAATCAATCGCAAACTGTAGGGCGAGGCTCGACGATCGATCCTATATAAGCGCGAGTATATCCGCCCTCGAAACCTTAATCGTCGACGGTTTTTCTTTCCATTTGCCTAAACTAACCCCTGTACTTCAAGTCATCAGTCTCGCGCAATCTCGTCATTAAAATGCAACGAAAGACGCGGCATATACGATGAAAAGGGAGAAAATATCGCGCGTCATAACGTCGTCCTTTCATCACGCTCCCTCGTTGGAAAAATTGTGTAGACTGCTGATGGGGAGAACATAGAGAGCGCATCCCTTATTATTTACTCTCACATTATGAGCTTTTGTAAAAAAAAAAAAGAAGAAGGGTAAGCATGAGGGATGGATGATGTTTAAACGTATGCGCATTGTATGCAGATGGATTTAATTAATGACATGAGTAATTGAAGGGAACGAATGTGTCGCCGCATCTCGTGCATATTTCATAAATGAAAAACGACAGGACTGATAGTCTCAAATTTATTTATATCCCAGGAATTAAAAATGATAAAAAGTACCGAAGAATGCTTTTAAATTTCATAATAATCCGACGTTGCGAGCAGAGTGTACTTAATAAATCTGATTGATATTCCCCTTTCGAAGGAACGTCTATATTCGCGAAAGAAGCACGAAATGGTACGGTATATATTATAATTGAGTTATAATTGTCTGGTTCCTGTTGGGTTTGTCCTAAATGCACATAAAGTTTACGTATTCGGATCACGTAAGAGCCACGCTTCCTGATGAAAAAAAAAATACTGGCTCCCACTGCTCGTGGAAGATTTTTTCATAATCCCATGATGTGCGCGTATACGCTGTGCAACAGCGACGGGCACGTGCCGACCGTTATGACTTCCTTTGCAACCAAATTTAATTTACAACGGCCGCTCGTGGTGCTCAATTTTCGTTCCCCTTTCGGTTCATACTCTCGAGAATAGCCTCCTCTTGCTACGTACAACGCGCCTACGATTTCCGAGATAAATAAACACATACGAGCAACAGTTTGTAAACGAACTAATTTTATGCTTTGCTTCTGTTTTATGTCTACCCGTGAGTCGTTAGCAAAGCTGGCCACGTGTCGATGGTAGATTATCCATTTGTTATTAGTACGTTAATCCTTGTAACGAGACCGTTGCAAAATTAAAATCTGTTTCATGAATACTAGATATGTCAGACACTCGCAGACAGTGATTGTTACATACTGTAAATTTTTCCCATCATATCGTTGGAAAACAGTCTATCGCTAGAAATATTTTAGAATTTTATTAATTTATTCCGCTCATTGTTCATCCGTTACATTTGATTTTTAATGGTTCTAAACTTCAATAGCCTATAATATCAAGAATGAGAGATCGTGTCGTCGCGTCACATGGTGATATTTAAATGTGAATGATCGTGTCGCGCGCCGTACGTCCAGCGATCACGTATTGATGGTAGCGTGGTGTCGCATCGGGGTTCGATGTGTCCCTCCTCCCAGTGTACCTACCAGTTTGTTCGACCGTACCCTTAACGGCCTGCCACGGATCGATTTCCGATAATCAGGAACCGAACACCGGCAACGAGTCGCCAACAGTTCGCAGGGAATAGGAAGGGAAAACTCGAAGAATCAAACTAGGGAACGAAAGAACATACGACACGGTCCAATGCATCTCAGTTGCTTTATTCGGTAAATTCGAACATTACAGGATGCTATAAATCTGCGAATTTCGAGGCAAGGCGAATCGTTCAGCCAAAATGTAAATATCTAATGCTCTGCTTTAAACTTTTATGGATAATTTTTCAAGACTTTATCACAAATGTTTGTTTAAACTTTGTCACAGTATTTGTCTCGCGATAATTTAACGGATCTATTATAAATTTGTACATATTTTTTTCAGAAGATTTCAATAAAATATTTTCTGTAACAGCGTAAAAAACGAGTGATGAAGCATGTATAAGATTAAGTGTTTATATTAAGTATATTTGAAATTTTGAGATATGCTAGCCGACGCGTGGCAATTGGCTGATTTATCGGAGAAAATATCGTATATCCACTAATCATATGTTTGGTGGCCCATGGGGGGGGAGAGAGAGAGAGAGAGAGAGAGAGAGAGAGAGAGAGAGAGAGAGAGAGAGAGAGA
>NW_017300244.1:696745-708899 GCF_001594075.2 Trachymyrmex cornetzi
GATGGATGTGCGAGCTTGGTTATACTAGCCAACGAAACTCCCGCACGCTTGATGGAGAATCCTTTTAAATCGTCCTTCTCGTCTCGATTGTCGATATGACATGGAAGTTAACGGTTGAGTTACTCCGATTTTCCCCTGACGATTTCCAATAAAGACATTGCCGGCTGCACATAACGAAAATCGATTAATTTAGATAAGTAGGAACACTAGTAATCAATGGAGTCGAATAGAAGTAGTTAGTGTTACAGGCTATTTAACATGCAAGGGACAAGTTCACGATAATGCATTCTTATAACGTGCAAATAGATTATTGCGTTCGAGGTTCGTATGTTCTGTATAATCTATATTGCCTACTTATATCTTGTGATTGATCTCGTACATACTACGTTACGACACCGCCATCATTTTTCAGCGCTCGATCCTGTAAAATCGAATCTCGAGACACGCACAGGCTTCCCGAGCCTCGTAGGAAGCGATAATATTATACTTAATCGAAAGTCACTGATCCGTATAACGGACTCTCGCAGGTGTTTAGAAAAAAAGTGCAACGGTTGGGAAATTAATAAGCAGTATCGGCAAGAGGCGAGAGAAAGAATATCAATTCTGATTGCAGCCAAATGCCTTACGAACTCTCTCTCTCTCTCTCTCTCTCTCTCTCTCTCTCTCTCTCTCTCTCTTTCTCGTGCGCTTATTTATGCATTCCATACGCAACGTTGCAGACGCTCATTACGTGTCGACCATATATTCATTATGTTACCGGCGAGCGTCATATCTACTTACCTAGGCAGCCGTTTCGCCGCGTTCGTGGAAACGCCGTTGTAACGCTTATTTCGCTATGCAATACACGTTGGGCATTACAGCGCGGCGCAGTTTCGATGAAATGAAATTTATTGCTAATTGCTTTTTATTTACACCGAGCATCCGGGGCATTTATCAAGGCAAAGTATACTAAAAAGTTGTCGGGTTTTATGCCCTGGCGTTCGACGGATTTTACGAGTGGACATTATTTACAGTCGGATTGATTCCTGCAGAATGCAGATATCCCTTTAAGGCCATCCATGTGTCTCTTAAAGTGCGGGGCGCCGGTGTATATCCTCGCAAGGCACTTGCTTTTGTGAACGACGTTGGGTTGTAAATCTGCGTAACGCCGTAACGTTTGGCCGTCCACGTAATTCTTTAGAGAAGCCGTAACTCGGTTTCCGTTTTGCAAACCGAAATTACGTTTCTGACAGAAATCATATCCGCGATTCATCCGTTCACCGCTACTTCCGTACTTTCATCTAGAAGCTCCGTCGCGACACGCTTGACATTTCCACTAATTAACGTCAAAAACGATTCAACCACGCTTGTCGTCAATCCGCGTAATCGAAGTGACGGGTTCTTCGCGTGCGCGAATGAGGCGCGGCTGAAATTCAATACTTCATATTGACACTTGCCGTAACGCAATCTTTGCTCGCCTAGCTGGCTCCAACGGATATTGACAGTTAACGCAAGACTTTAGCAAGGTAGAATATCTGCGAATCGTTATATTATGATACGACCATTGTGAATCGGCATTCACGATTATATAATAAATGCCCATAACAATAATCCGAGACATTAAGTTATCCATTCTATATGAAGACATTGGTATCACCAATAATTTTCATATCGGCATATAATTCTACTTATCGTATCTATATACTCTCCTAACAATTCTCACAATCCCGCGCGAATAGTGACTGTTATTTTCACGAGATTTCTTATAGCACATAAAAAGTACTGGCGCGCTAATAAGGAAACGACATTCGTGTGGAAGTAGCGCTTATATCTGAGCTTGCAGATGTTTTCAATCTTCCTTGACAGCCTCTGCAAAAGTACGCCTCATGACCGCGCGTAGTATGCGATAGATCATCGTTATGATGTATCGCGCGCTGGCCGCAATGTCACGGCCTGGCGGAACTTTATGAGACTTTTTGATTAAAACGAGGAGATTCGAAACGTCATCTCAGTCGCGAGACGTCCGGGCAATACTGGTGGTGTATTCCGGTCGCGAAAATATAGCCAGCCGCATCCCTTTTCTCCACCCCGTACACACATCCGCCGGTTATTAGCCCCGTCTTTTCTGTCATTAACACGCCCGGCGGACTTTGGAGAATTGGTCTGAGCCGGACAAAAAGGCGGACGGATAAATGCGAGTCACGTGCGAGGAGTCGCGACGTGCGTACGCGCGATGATGAAACTCATCGTAGGTGATCCTGGCTCTTCGTGATACACCGGGCGTTTCCGAAAACAGTGACGACGGGGACACCACAAGGGAGAAGGTGTTTAAAAGAAAATGCGTTGGACGGATACCAGACAGGAAGAGTTCGCATGTCTCTCGTGCGAAGCTCCGTCTCGTATACGCGAATTTTCGTCCATCGGTCAACTCGGTCGCATCTGAACGTGACGTATTTGGGCATCGAATATTAATTAGAGGATCTGCTGATTTCGCTTTCGAAGGAACCCTAGCGCGTGGGAAATTTATCTCTTGTTCCGATTTATTTGCAGTTGCACATTATCTTTGATTTATGCGCGAATCGTTATTCATATTACATTATTTATGTCACATTTCAATTATTTTATATTATTTGTATCACGGTGGATCTCTTTTGCAGACGATAATTTTGTAATTCTTTTGAAATTACATCAATTACATTAATCATTCTTCCTCCCAACTTTAAAAATAAAGCTTTTGATCAAAATTATTCCATCTCTGTTAAATATTATAAAATATAGAAATTAAAAAATCATCACAATAAATTTTTAAAAAGAACATAACAAATACGATAATGCCTTTCTTTCTAAAGTAGAACAAAGGCTATACGATATATTGAATATTTCATTGGAATTGGCCAACATCACAGCCAAAGACACTTCATCGGAAATTATTCATATGTCAGAGAACTACTTATCTGCTGCACGTTGTTTGACACGTCAAGCGGTTTGATCGAGAACGTTGAGAGTCTGTTGAACCCACTCGATATTGATTTTCGAGATTTCTAGCCGCGAAGGGGCACTCGGCTCTTTCGCGAGAGTAAATATTGGGTCGTCAGGTCTGACGTTGATTGCGCGGAAGGGAACAAATGTAATTTTAATCGCTATTCTAGGGCAACGTACCACTTCGACACGGGGCGTGTCGAAGTGGAAAATTTTTCCCTGCTTATCGCAGTACCATGGTCTCTCCCTATTCGATTGCGAGTATAAATATCTGTTAAATCCAACGAGATACGCGCTACAGATGGCGGGTAAAGCCAGCCCGTTTCACATATTGAGGTCAATAGACACGTTACTTGCTTGCAAGCCACGAAATAGAGATATCGGTTCTCATAAAAATCGATTAGCTCGCTTTCATCATCGCCAACGATAAAATCTTATCGATTGTTTCCATGGATTTATATCTCGAAACTCATCCTCGAGCTAGTCGAACTTCCACGTGTATTCTAACAATAAGATCTTGTTGCGTGATCGCCCAATCCACTTGTGGTTACGTCAATCGCATTTGTGTTTCTATATACATATACATACGATTCGCATAATACTGTCACACACACACACACACACACACACACTAGTAGAAATCTTGAAATAGAACAATCACTTGATAACAATTGATTGTATCTATAAAGATAACACTAATCGAATAAAATGGTGCTAATCGAAATTTATTCTCAATCATTGTATTATACAATACTATATTGAATATTGAATATTATTTTCTGAAAAATAAAGGAACAATTATTATTATTATTATATACGTGTTTTAATAAAGACTATACATTTATTTTCATATAAATATTTCTTTAAAACTTTTAATATGTTTATACCTTCCGCAAAGTAATGATATGATTTACTTGAATACATTTATATAATTATTAGATGCAAGAAAAAATGTAATAAACAGTCTAGACATTCTAGATGTAGAGTGCAATTTAGTTAACTTGACATGTAAATATTTAGTCTCGCTTGCTCAAATATGTTCTTCTTGGCAAACGTCGTTGCACTTTGGTTCTTCCATTTTATAAATTGAGTCGGTCCAGGCCATTTTCCTGTACTAGGGTGGAAAGATGGGAAATACGTTTACCCTTACGCACGTAACGCGAGCGCGTGTATCGAGAGAAACTTGGCTGTGTGTAGAAGTGGGAAACGGACGGAAACGGTTCTCGTCGTTCCTCGAACAAACAGATAGAATTCGATTTGTCGATTGGTACACTCCGAAATCGAGCAATTGGCTGTCTCTAAAGTAGAACGCACACCTTTAAAACAAAATGTCTATGTGTTACAATATCTGACGATCGAATTAAAAAAAGATTTCTTCAATTTTAAAATAGATTTCTGTACTTTTATGCAATAAAATTTTAAAATTGGTTTCCATGACACGATTTGACAATATTAGTGTTACAATCTTAAAATATGGTCGCGAAAAAATGCTTTTCAAAAATACTTAAAAGAAAAATTTATGCGGCAGTAGAAGCGTATCGAACTGTCACGGAGAAGTCACATATTTCTCATGCAATTCTCGTGCTAGACTGTCAGTCGTGACATATTCGTGATAAATATTTCGGCGCATCGCTGAGGAGCATCCTTTTAGACGGGAAAATCGTTTTGCACGTAACATATAAAATTTTCTTCTTTCTACATAAAAACTGGTGACATCGTGGTACGGAGGTGAGACGGTATATGGCGATAAGCGAAGGATGGAGTTCAACGGTAGCGCACATTTTTGCGTACGTGCTCCACTAGAGCACAATAAAGCAGAGTAAAAAGACGAAAAAATGAATAGGAGAATACGCATAGAGAGCGAGACACGTCTTTGCCAGTCGGAGTTATAGTGATAACGCATCGAGAAAGAGTCGAGTTTATTTTCGTTCCTGCGTTCCTCCTGGGTGCTTCAACCTGTAGCTCCGGTTCTGTTTGCGATTTATATTTCGTGCTATGCACCCGATGACAAATGCTTCCGTCGTCCTGGCGAATCTGCGAATCGTTCCCTTCCCATGTAAGAAAAAAACATAGAATTCCACTTACTGTCTGCAATCGAAAGAGCGTCAAATTATTTAGATTAGAAAAATGTCGGAATCGCTATATGAAATTTTACGAATTCTGTTGAGAAGTGCTTTGTCAATATCTTGAATTATCGCGCATATCTCGTTTCTCACAACTTTTCTTCCGTTATCCTCTATGCATCAGCAAAAAGAAACCTATATATTCAAGCTTTAAAATATTCTTTTTATCTTTTTATGATTTTTATGATGATTTCCTGTGAAGGCTAAAAAGTTTGATATATTTTCTTCTTTGCTTCGAATAATATTTATTGTATTTTACAGACTTAATAGTAAATTGTTTTGTGTGGCAATTTTTATACTGCTACTTCAACATTTGACAATTATTACGGTATTGCAAAGAAAGTTAAGAAATCGAGCTTGTGATGAAGCATCCAATAAATAATAAAATAAACAAGGCTAAATTAAAACGAGCAATATAAGATATCAAATGTAATATTTATTTCAAAGCATAGAAATTAACATTCGATGATTAAACCTATTACATATTTAGAGCTACACAGAACTCTTTATTATCGAAAAAAAAATAGGATTGATAATATAAATATGTTATTAAAAAAAGAATAAATAACACATAATACATCATAGCGTAACATAACGTAATGTATTTACAATATTATCTCCGTTTCCTGTGAATAAAACGTGATTGACATAATCTCGGACATAATTGTATAATGTATTTGAACTTTTTTCTGCGTTCAGTCAATCACATAGCATTTATCAATTTTTCTATCAAGAATGATAACTTCTACTACAATTTACTCTTCAGCATGCCTTCGGTAGCTCTATTTAAGTTCTTCGAGAACAGGAAAAATACCGGATGCTTTTTGCCTGGAGGCGAGTTAACGAGTCGTCCGCATGAATGCATCGGGTGTTCGCGATATGACAGTAATCGCATAAACGGGATGAGATATGACGACCGAAACCGAATCTCGGACGGCTCCTCAGCGAGAAATCGATTACGCGTATGCAGCTGAGACTACAAAGGGCAACGGTCGCGGTACACAATAACGCCGGCCATTAATAACGATCAAGGCGTGATCCGCGTCCGCCGCCGAAATCGTGACGCATTGTACCACCGCTAAAAGCACGTGGGCACGATATTTGTAACGCTCGGCACGGTAGCGGACGAACGTGTTGAAGTTGGCTCCCGCGTTACCTTCCTTAATCTTGTCGAACGTACGTACCCGAAAATGTGTTAGGAACCGTACTAAATATCAATTCTTTCGCGTGCAGTTTATTGTCGGATCGAAATAAATTTTCAGCACGCAGAGCGATTTTTCTCGCAACGGTTCTCCTTCGCGAAGAAGTCGATTTATTCCTCTCAGCGTCTGAATCAGCAATCGTACCGGATCGCGTCTGTAAATTATCGTGATCGGCGCATGATATAGCCGCTGCAGGTCCCTCGTTAAATCTTGATGCATAAATACACTCCACCTTGCTGGTTTTGTAGTCCGGGTAAATAAGTCGATTATATTGTCACGCTTCCCGCTGCGGATAACATATCAATTTCTATCGAGCAGCGTCATCGATTACGCCTGTCGCACGGAACCGCGTCTCTCTGGTGGTACCGGACACGGCTTGAAATAATCCGCCGTGACAAAAAGCGCGCGCTCACGTGAAGCGAAACATAACTGGTGTGTGTGTGTGTGTGTGTGTGTACAACCGCCGGCAATTATCATAAACTACTATCAATACTCGCTCGCTCCTGCTCATTAACTTTTCTTGAAAGATGCACGCCCCGGGATCCACGTAATTGGATTCAGAGAAAAGTCAACGCGTCTGATATCTAGATTTACGGTAACCACCTTGCTCGTTAATGACATCCAACTATCTGCTCCCGCATCGATTGATACCAAGCGAAACAGTAGGTGATGATTAGAGATCCTCAAATAAGAGATTGAACACCATATATCCGCCATATTTTTCAAGACGTATTTAAAATAGAATGAGATGCGTGGATATCTCATTCTATCTTATGCATCTATCTCATTCTACCCTAAGCACGTCCTGAAATATATGATGGACCAATCAGAAGTTGTCTAAACGGTGTCCAATCTCTTACTTGAGAATCTCTACTGACGATCAGACGGCAGCGAATGCGACGACGAAACAATGCAATTATGCACGTCCAAAATTGAGCGGACGTAATAATTCACGCACGGCGCGACTGGCTGCGTGGTATCGCACAATGACCGGTCCATCGGGCTTCTTAAAGACGATACACCATAGCCCGAGGCTTCTCGCTCTCGTAGGCGTCGCGCCTCGTTCTCCGGAACGCCTAAAGTGTCGGCAGCAACAGCTAGAGGGACCATTACGTCCATCTGCCAGCATAACGAGCCGTAATTGAAATCTCTCGTATATGAGCACGGCCTCGGTTTCTCACGTTAGGGCCACAATTGGCTTTATTGTCGCGGCTACTTGACGCAGCTATCTCCAGCTCGTATTGCGCGCTAACCAACAACGATCACGAAGCCGAGGCGCCGGTCTTCCTGGTGTAACGGCGACTGATTACTTCATGACGTGGCGTTCCTCTTCCTCTCCTTCTCTCCATCCTCTGTCTTTCTTTTGTTATCGTTGCGTTCTGTTATCGCGGAATCCGATACAGTTGGAATCTTTGGCCGCAATGATAATTAGCGTGCAATCCTCGGCGCATTTGATAATTCCAGGCGTCACGCACGACGCCGCGCATCAGCACCATTTTATGCGTCATAAAATAAATATGCAGAGTATAGTATTCAGTTACAAATAACTAACATATATTTATTTTTTCCGGTTACGAATAATAGAGGTCTTAAATTCTTAAATGTTCCCAGATAGCATTGTTTAGATCTCTTTATGATATCTTTTAAATATCTTTTAAACATTTATATCCTTAAAACATCTTTATGATATATTTTAGACATGCATGTTGTCTGGGTTCAAACTTTAGATCCTGTTTGTGTACTGTGAAATTAAACTTATAGAGGAAAATGAGGGAATTGCGGATTCCTAAGGGAAAAGTTAAATAAAAAACTTCCAATTGTTTATCAATTAATAAAAGTCTTTATTCCAAAGATATTCAACTAATATATCTTTAAATTACAATAATTAACATTCATGTATTATCAATATAAACTGTAATAACTTTAAACAAAAAACAAAATCTTTACCGTCTGAAGGTATCCACTGCCACGCGGGATAATGCCAAATCAGGATTGTTTCTTGTTTAAAATTATGGTTTACATTAGTATATAAATATTAATTATTGTCTAAAGTCAATATTTTTAAAAATAAAGATTTTCATAATTAATGAATGATCGCCAGCTCTATTTAACTTTCTCTTAGATATTCGTAATTACCCCATTCTCTCTCTCTCTCTCTCTCTCTCTCTCTCTCTCTCTCTCTCTCTCTCCTCTACATCAAAATCATCGAAAGCATATAATGCACTGAGAGAAAAATGTTTGGTGTTTGTAACTATAATTACATATTACTATAATTATAATTATTACTGCTATAATAATAATAACAGTAACTATGTATATAGTTCTAGCAACAAATGTATATAGTTTGCAACCTAAAATGACTATAATTATAATCATTTTTATGGTCATTTTTATAATCATTTTTATGGTAATTTCAACTATTTTATGGTTATAACAATTATAATTATATATAGTCATTTTAGGTTGCCAACTATATACATTTGTTGGTAGAACTATATACATGGTTACTGTTATTATTATTATAGCAGTAATAATCATAATTATAGTAATATGTAATTATAGTTACAAATACCAAATATTTTTCTCTCAGTGTGATATTTATCTTAAACAGGGTATGTGTTCCATAGTCACGAGTTATATAGTATGACACTAAGCATATATCGGATTATCACTATATGAATACGAGAAATGAGAGGTTATTATTATTCTAATATATTGCAATGATATCATCCGCATTTACCTCGCATCCGCAGGGCATTTTCCACTCTCTTCTATTCTAACTATTGTTTCCAGTTTTTAACATTTAATGTGGAAAATAACGTATTTCGGAATATATATAATAAATCTTTTTAGCTGCGCTTATTATCTGAGTTGTAAAGTATCTTCGTGTCATCTGAGATATCTTGATATATCGATAAGGAAACGACGTTGGTCAACCAACGGTATTTTAGTTCCACACACAGAGTGTGTTGTCATTGTGCGTTGCCGCGCATCATTACCGTACCTACAGAGAGCACGAGAATGTCTCGTTAGGCCTGTCGAAATACGTGGAAGGAGTGAGTACCAGACAACCGTGTACACGCATTCGTACTTCGGACTGATGATTGGGTATATCGATACGCATCGCTCGGCACGTTCGCATCGCGGTGACAATAATCTCGTTAAGAGCGGAATACGCACTCCGGGGAAATAAATGACATCACCGCGCGAACCGACGAAACTTTACCAAGGAAGGAGTCCCTTCAGTCAATGTGATTTTGGTGAACGCGTCAAGGGAATACGCGAATTTGTATAATTCTAAGATTGGTTTGGTTAATCATATTTAAATACATAATACATTGTACCCGAGTAGCATAAATTACATACCAT
This sequence comes from Trachymyrmex cornetzi, assembly GCF_001594075.2. Taxonomy (NCBI): domain Eukaryota; kingdom Metazoa; phylum Arthropoda; class Insecta; order Hymenoptera; family Formicidae; genus Trachymyrmex; species Trachymyrmex cornetzi. Next base: position 706,398 of record NW_017300244.1, read on the forward strand.
ATTATTAGTAAAAAAAGGAAGTAAAAAATAATTTATTGTTAAAATTAAATGGGGCAAAAATATATACGTTTAATAGAATCTAAGTTTAATAAATATATGAAATTAATTAGTCAATTAAAAATCATTAAATATAAATAGTTTGCACAGTAATTAATACAAGAATGTATATTTAATTATAATATGTATATATGGTTTGACAATAAATTTTTCGGTAACAATAAGAAAACACAGACATTTCAGATAATAATATGCTATATTTTATTTTTCAAAGTAGTCCATCGTATCAAAACACTTCACACATCTTTCATATAAAGTTTCAAAACGTTTTTTAAAGTCCGTAGTTACGATATTATTTAAAACACTCGTTACACTTCTTTGAATAACCTCGACATTTTGAAAATGTTTACTTTTCATGATGTTTTTGAGCTTTGGGAACAGCATGAAATCCGAAAAAGCTACTTCTGGCGAATAAGGTGAGTGGCTAATCTCAACCTCTTTCTTAGCCAAGAAAGTTACATGACAGCATCCTTGCACACAAGAAAGTCATCGTTTTTGGCCAAGAAACGAAAAATTAGCCACACGTTCTCTGGAACTAACTCTCTCTTTTTCGAGTTTCACGCTATTTTCAAAACCCAAAAACATCATGAAAGATAAACATTTTCAACAACGTTGAGGATATTCAAAGGAATGTGACGAGTGCTCTGAATAGCATTTCCAACAAAGGACTTTAAAAAAAGTTTTGAGATTTTGTAGCAAAGACATGTGAAATGTATTGATGTCTCATGGAGGATTACTTTAAAAGATAATAAATAAAGAAATATAACAATGTTATTTGAAATGTTTGTTTTTTTATTATTGCAGTTCGGTAATTTTATTGCCAAACCATGTGTGTGTATATATATATATATATATGTTTTATATGTATATGTATAAAATACATTATAATTTTATATACTTTCGAGGTAGTCAAATTCCTCATGAAATGTTAACCAGACATCGTACCTCGAGTTTATCGGTTCTAGAAAGCATTAGTTCCGCCCTATGGTACTCAAGGGCCATTATACCTACGCCCTTTTCTTCGTTTACCATGCTTATTCATGTTATCCACTTCCCTGCGGTTTTGGCAATTTTTCAATATTGGCCAATATCCTTTGATTTACTCAGTATTTTCCCCGAACCGATTAATTTTCTACTCTTTTAAGACTTCCTAATTTTTTTTAAAAGACTGTAATTATTTTCCAGAAGCGACCACTTTTAAAGGGATAATATACTAGCAGTTATTATGTATAGCAAAAAAGCATGTATAATTTGAAGGAGAGAAAGAAATTATTAAGAATATTGTTAAGATACTGGCATGTAAAATTTTTCAGTTTTCATGTTTGATTATAAATTCATATGTATAATCTATAATTCTTTTAAATCTTTTCCGCTCGTATTCGTCTTTTTCATGATCTGTTTAATCGATATATATCATAAGTTACATTCATTAGATATGAATCGCGGTCAATTAAAAAAGCATGCCGTTAATGTAGATTACAATTCTTCCACTAATCGGATTATGTCCTCGGTATAGTATCTCTTTTGAATGACAGCCGCCATAATGGTATTCCAGCGTATTTCGACGCGAATTATTTACGGTCAATTCCACACACATACACACACACACGCAGACACACATACATTGCTTCGTAATTAATACTCTCTTGCCGAAGCGCGTTGACGGATCGTTTTAACGCACCGTCGAGACGACGATCGTTATGTCTGTTAAAATATAGAGGATGTTCCGAGAACACACAAGCCTTTCTCTCTTTCAATATCTCTTTCTCTATCTTCATGCACAGCAGTTCATCGATCAATCCGAAACCATGCCACGCGTTTATACACCTGCGTACCTGCGCGACTTGATTGATGATATCACATTGTAAGCGTCGATCGGCCGAAATCTACGTCCGTGCAATTCAATCTGCATAGCGAATGTATGCCTTCCTTTCAACGCGGAAATATCGGTGGTTGTGTTGAGAAAATTGTAGGCGATCGCGTGGGCTGCAGAACACGATGAACGACAAACTCATTATCATGTTTACCTTATCGACGAGAGGAAGAGTATAGTCCGAATAAACTGATTAATTCAAAAGTGTACTTCCACTCTACCATGATATGGCTACTTCTTCGCATGAACAACTTCAATCAATATTTTGCTTAGAATATAAACAATCGGAAGAATATATTTCGTGTACTTAGAAAAATTTCTCATCGTGTAAATACATTCATCGGTATACTCTTATCCACGAATGTCTTGAGTGACACCGTTAGTCGGGTTTTGGTCCCATCGCTAACGAAATTCTTACTTTATCGAGGAAACTCGCGCCTGATTAGCCCGCAGAAGGAAGCAAGAGTAATTTCAGGACCGTTAGCGCAGCTGAATCCAGCAGGGCAGATAGCTATGACAAGACGAGAGTTTACACGGTAGACGGGAGTAATTACATCCAAGTTTCGGCCCGA